>NC_048409.1:468839-480472 GCF_013103735.1 Etheostoma cragini | reverse complement strand
AAACCTAAATGCCTAACCTTATCCCTTACCCTTACCCTAACCATAACCTAACTCTAACCCTACTCCTAAAACCAAGTCGTATTCCTCCAAAAGCCCTTTAACGTTATGGGGACCAGCATTTTGTCCCAACAAAGCTGTCAGGACCCTATAAGTATACTGGGTTCACAGTATTTGGTCCCCACAAATATAGCTAAACATGGCCCACACGCACACACACACACGCACACACACACACACACACACTGTACAGTACATAGTCAATATAGGACGGTTGATTAAAACCTGGTTCTAATGTCAGTGTTGGATTTACACAGATGACAGATTTGAGTAAATCTGAATTTGGCTACTTAGACATGAACGATTATATGACAATAATCTTTTTAATAATATAAAATATTTAGTTTATTGCTTTTAATATAATATCTAAAGCACAATAAGCAATGTATCTGAAGTACTGTTTGTCCGTGCGGGAAACTTCTAGAGTTATTTATGCTTAAAATAACACTGCTGTGCAATTATGTCTTATTAGCATTTTGATTTCATGTAAATTGTGTTATTTCTACAGCTTCCGGTGCATTATACATATCATAATGTAATCAAAATAAGTTAACTTTAGTGGGGGTGATGTTGACTGACAGTACTGAATTAACAAGAAAGTTTGTATGTCTGTAAACACATTGCCATGGCAGTGGAATACATATTAGATCAGTGTTGAGTTGCTCATTAATCTATTACATCTATAAAAGTAGGAAAATATCTAATTGTGACTGACAACTAATATTACAACAAGATTCAGGATATTGGAGGGAGTAATGAGTTAGTATTATTGTTAAATAAATAAATAAATAAATGATTATAGTGGGATTTATGAGATATGGATATGGATATGTACCGAAAAAAGGCTTTTTCTTGATTGTGTAGGGTAGGATTTGTAGGCTGGGACGTCTCTGCGGCACCACAATACTTCATTCAGAACACATACTAGTCCATATTGGGATTTTGATCAAATTGGGATTCATTTCGAGCTGAGAAATCTACACATACTAGCGGCTTGCGAGCTGGAAAAATCTTGATGTGGACCTGGATGGTCAGGCTAAATTCATTCTGCAGCCCTAAATAAAAGTCAAAAATTCTGTTTAACTTTGTACTAAGTGAATAAAAAGATATTTAGCAGGGTTATAGCAGTGTTCCGATATATGTGAATATGTGCCTCACCCCCATGTGCTTATTGTAGCAGATGTGAAGAGATCATTTTCTCACTTTGCCTACACATACAAAAAAAACTAAAATAATTTTGGTATAAATAAAATGGGGCAAAAAAGTTTCAGTGATGTAAGAAAGAAAACAATGTACTGTAGATATGTTGAAACTGCTCACACAGCTTACTTTAAATAAACTTTAAAGAACATCTTACTGTACAGTGTGTCTCTGCTCTGCACATGCAGTGCTAACAGCAACGGTCCAGGCTGAGGCTGGATGCATGGAAGTAGAGGAAGCAGCTGCATTAGCAAAAGGAGAAGGCTTGAGCAGAGATTGTATTACACATCCAGCCCCCCGGGTCCAGGAGGTGTTTGGAAGTTGTGTGTCATGGAGGGGGGATGGGGGCGGGGGAGGGCTTCGACATGTTTGCGATTATACAAAAGTTTGGGAGACACGCTCTCTGTGCTGCGGAGTTTCAGCTAGTGTGGAGAAGTTTGTGCAAACTTTCCCCCCATTCCTTTAATATTAAACAGTAGTGTGTGTTGGGACTTTCAACAATTTCAAATGAAGCAGTCCCTTGCCGGCAGGGAGTTGCAAAATAACCACAAACCCAGCTGAATATTTCACTGCAAGAAAATATGGCACTTTTTAGTAATAATCCAGGATATGCATCAGCAGATACGTGGGCGTAGACAAATAATGTTAACGGAGATTCCGAAGATTAATCTTTAATGCATATGATTGTAAACAGCTGCTGGAGAACGATATCATTTGTTATTCTGACGGCACAGATGACACGAGTTTCCACAGTGGAGCGCACCCCCCCCCCCCTCCCTTGACTTATAATGCGTTCGCTCAGCTATCAGATAATTGGTTAGCTAACTAGATGCTAATAAACAAGATTTTTTCTTCTTCTTCCATTCGTCATGCTTCTTTCTGGTCAAAGTCAACTGAACTTTCAGGAACCTATGAGCTCATTTCCATATTGTTTGCAGTTGTATAATGACTCAAAATTAGCTTCTAATTAAATCTGAGGAATCCACACTTGAGTGAACTGTGTGTGTGTGTGTGTGTGTCTCTTTGTGTGTGTGTGTGTGTCTCTGTGTGGCGCGGCTGCGTCCACTGAAATTCATTTAGTAGTTCTTCACGGTGGAGTCAGAAAATAATGTGTGATACACTCGAGCGAAGACGCATCATCAAGGATGGAGTTCACTTTGAGTGAAGGTAAATGTTGTTTATGTCAGAGAAGGCTAACGCTGCTGGAACGATACGATTCGGTTCCTCAGTTATTTTTCACAACCGATGACTGATTTTGAAGTAATTAATGTAAACTGAGGGGTAATTTAATGTTACTTCTGCAAGTTTTCCCTAAGCTGCCTGTGTCTGACAGTGGAATATGTCTTCTACACAGGTCTGTTCCCGAAAAAAACTTTTGACACAAAGAAATTATGTAGCCTGGTTTTAGTTGTATCAATTCTTTTATCCACGTTTCTACACCACCGGCACTTCAAACATGCTTTTCCTCCACTTTGTCTTAACCTGCCAGCTACTGCGTTTTGCCTGGCCTCAAAAATCTCTGATCAATAAATGCTATGTGTTAGCACATGCTATCAATAAATACTATGTGTTAGCGCATGCTATCAATAAATGCTATGTGTTAGCACATGCTATCAATCAGCAAACACGTGGGTGCAGCAAAGCAAGTGCAGCAGTAGTTGGTGTTTTCCTCTCCTCCCAGGCTTCTCTTGCAGACTCTGACTTGCATCTATCATTGTGCCGCTGGCTTTTTTCGTCCCCTTTGTGGAATTTCACTTCTTTTTGTTTGGTAATTGCACTATAAGCTCATCTAGACAATTTGCTAATTTACTACACAATGTAAGTGCATTCCTGTAAACTGTGCAGCTACTTGAGCTCCACGCAGGCAGATGGTTCCATTTGTAAGTGGTCGTTAAGCCACATGTCCTCCTCGCTGATCGCTTATTTGAATTAGCATTTAAATGTGTTTGACCTTGGACTTTGCACACATCGCCTCCTCTTTGTTGCTTCACACCTTTAATTGGCTAATTATTTTGGGTTTTGTGTTCAGCCTGCTTCATTATCCTTTGTGTTTGTTTTGGCTTTCTCGTGGGTTGCTGGCGAGAGGTGATTAGGTAGGAGATTTGTAAGTGTCGGATTTTCTCAGTAATTTTGTTTTTAAGGATTCTGTGAATTATCTTGAAATGTGGCAAAAGTAGTCTAAAACTGTAAGTTGTGATAAAGCTGTAGGTTTGGTTATTGCTGCCCTGCGGTGAAAGGTAGTCTGGTTCGAAGAAGAATACCATATCAATAAGAGGTGCCCGAATACTTTCACATGAAGGGCCAAGAAGGTATTTCAATGGAAACCCACGAGCCCAAAAAATAAATGTTGATGCTATGAGAAAATGGATTTTTATCGTAAATTAACATTCAAAATCTAAAATAAAATTCTGAAAGTAACACTGCCCTTTAATCTGCATATACCTGCCATATTACAGACCTTTTTAAAGTCACTTATCACTTATGATATCATTGGGAGACATGAAGCCTGTCGTTGTTTTTCCAAAGTCTTTCAACATTAGGGCTCCAGCTGACTATCTTCATGTTCTTTTGTCAGTGTGCCACTGCCTCGATCGCTCCATCTTGACTGGCTGACTCAAAGCGTGTGAGGGGGAGTGGGAGAGAGAAAGAATACTGTAATTCTTGTTATTCTTCGTAGATAACACTTAGTTGGGAAGTTTACCAGCACTGCGCTTTACATTGCCATAAAACTCAGATGAAGTCCGTTGAAAAAAATGTACGTTTGGAGTCATTACGGTTAGGATTTAACAGCACTTTCAAAATACTAGGAGAATAAACACAAGCATTTCAAATGCCATGGCGGGCCAAAACAAAGGGTGCACGGGCCAAACTGGCCCGCGGGCCCCCAACTGGGCGGCTTTGATCTAAATTGACCAACTGTGAGATATGTAGTTCAGTCTGTGGGAATAAAACAGATGTGATGAACAGTCTGTTAGAAAGTCCACATAGGGAGCACGGTAAAAGAGTGATCTCAGCACAAACACAGTACAGGTGGCAGGAAACAGTCTGAGCCAAGACTGAAAATGCTGTGTGAAATTAAACAAATATTGGTTTAATGTTGTCTGTGTTAACAGGCTTTGGAGGCTTTAGAAGCAGGCAGAGGTTCTTTGCTTGCTCATCAACACCACACACAATCATTTCAAGATTCTCGCACCTGTCAAGTGTTAGTCAGACTAATTGACAGCTACTGACACACACTCTATTTATTTTGTGTTATAGTTGACGGATGATGACATTTGTCTTGTGCATTAGATAGGAGTGCATGTGACAGATCCTGCAGCAGGAGACTGCAATGAGACAAGCTTTCCAGAAATATACCGCTTAACCTTAAAGCTCAGCATTACAGTGTATCTGTCTAACAAAGATGAAGCCATTTTATGAGACGACAAAGGTAGAATAGGGGCTTTGTTTTGTTTCAACATGTTCAAATCTAAGGCACAGGGACGCTGCACCAAATATCTAAGATTTAGTTGAATAAAACCTGCGATTCCATTTTCCATTCTTTACTATGTGTTGAGACTGCCTGAGCTTTATAAAGACCCTCACTGATGAAGGATACCTCCACCAATGAATGAATGTCAATTGAGTTGGAAAACCATTCTATTTTGCCCGGCAGTGGCCCAGCAGAGAAACCAACATGTAAATGATTAGCTTGTTGATGCAACCCTGTTTTTTGCAACAAATTACATTTTAATTTGATCACACAAGGCTTTTCAACCACCTTGAAAGCCCTTTGGACCTCCCCCCGTCAGGAGCGTTAGCATACAGCGATAATCCCTGCAGCTTTATATGCCTGATGCCAAAGAGCTGTTGCATTGCAATAACAGTTTGCCATTTTGCGCAGCCATCCACCTGGGCATAAACCACGGCCACAATGAGCACTGTTTCCATCCCAGTAAACCAATGACACTGATGGAAAAAAAAACTTGTTTGATGAGGAGGCACATAAGCAATCAGGTTCGTTTTAGGTAACCTAAATATTCGAAGCAGATGGAAATAGGTCTCTTGAGGATCAGTGATGAAAGCCGTTGCAATGGCTAAGTGCAGTTCAAGAGGAACCAGTCTGTGTCAGATATAGACTCTTTTCATGCTCATATCTGTCTCTGTAGATAAGATCCAACCACACATTGCAGGTTTGAGGAGCTTCTTGTTCACTTTTAATGGCACTAATTGCTACTTGATATAGGAAAATACTTGTCTTGCATTGCCAGCTGTATCGCCAGTGCTGTGGAGTAACGTCTGGCCACAGCACACATACATTCTGGGATAGGAGGAAAAAAGGCTCTGGGCTTTTTGCATTTCTGTAAAGGTCCCGCCAAGAGAATTTGCCCCCCCATGAGAGAGAGACATCATGGCTTTCAAATGAGCAAAGTGGCAGTTGGTCAAGACCACACCCCCAGCCTCTACCTTGCCCCCCCCCCCCCTCCTCCTCAAAAGCTACAGACTCAGAAATGGCACATACTGAGGAAAGCTCATTGTGGGACTGGCTCTAGTGGCTGGAATTCTGGACCAAGGCTGAATTTTGGGAAAGAGACTTCAGAGACAGTATTAGGGACCAGTAAGGTCTATATAAAAGAGACTTCAGATACAGTATTAGGGACCACTAAGGTCTATATAAAAGAGACTTCAGATACAGTATTAGGGACCACTAAGGTCTATATAAAAGAGACTTCAGATACAGTATTATGGGACCCCTAAGGTCTATATAAAAGAGACTTCAGATCTAGTATTAGGGGACCACTAAGGCCTATATAAAAGAGACTTCAGATCCAGTTTTTAGGGGACCACTAAGGCCTATATAAAAGCATCCATAGAGCACCATGTCACGTGACCTTTAAACCAATCCCAATCGTCTTGGGCGGCGCTAAGCTCCGGACACAGAGACGGTGGCTCAGCAAGGACCTTTGGTTTTGGTGGAACATTTGTACCCTGCGGAAGAAAATGCAACATAACATAGTAATTGAAGTTCATTTTTGACACAATACAGTAATGTGAGCTATTTAAATGAGCTGATACATAGTTACACCTCATTTGGTCTTACCAGTGTTTCTCTGTGTGTTAGAGAGCAAAGGGCGTAAACACATTGCTTGTGAATCTTTGAAAGGATTCAACAAAAGAACCAAGCAGGCCTGCCTTATTGCACAATCCAAATTTTCTTCAAAACCATTTTCAGTGTGTAGCTGCTAGCCCATATGTGTTGTTTCCTGTAGCGATGGGAATTTGGAGAATGGTAACACATAAGAGCGGAAGGTGAGTGGCCTGACATCCGGCACGATGTCAGGCTTTATCTGTTGATCCAGACTATAGGAATACAAACTGGTCTGTTTAAGTGTATTTACATGTATGCGGTGTTCTGAATTTTGGCTCCTGCACTGTTTCATATTTCATTTCAGATGTTAGTCAGGATGTTCTGGAAAAAGACAACACAATCCAGATAAGGCGCTTACGTGCCACAGTTGTATTTGATTTGTGCAGCCAAAAAACTAATAGCTTTTATATTCAGGGTTTACAATAAGAAGGCTAGAGGCTTAACCCAGCTACTGTAAACTGGATCCTTTGAAGCAGCCACAGTTTAATAGAACTGTTCTTGTGTTGTACACTTGGGTCAGACTTGACCATCAAATTAGAATATATTATGCATTTAAATATCTTCATTTAGAAATGAAAATGCTAATAAGCGGTCTTTATGGTGGCTAAAGTACACATGTTAAAACCTTGCTACATTAAATGATGCGAGCCTACTACAATTTAAAATGTCAAGGTACCTCTTTATCTTATTTCAGTTTTTATTAGACTTTTATCTCCTGCAGGATGGCAGTTTCAAGCTGCTTTAAAAGGGCTCTTGATGTACTCTTTAAGTTTGCTTGGTTTTGTGTTTATTATTCCGATTGTCAAGCACATTGTTGCTTTACAGTTTTAAGGCTTCATGCACTACAGACAACATTTCATCATCAAGCTTAAGGATCCTTTCTATTGGCTGATGCATTCAGCCCGGGCTTCTTCATCTCATTTAGTCTCAATGCTTCTTAACATTGCGAGCAAGAACATCTGGCTGTGTGGAAATACTAAACGGATTACTTTTCACCAATGCAGGAAGGAATCCAGGAGAAAATAATTACAGCTTTCTGAAATTAGTTTCCACAGACAGCTTCCACAGACTCACCACTCAACGTCTCAGTTGTTGCTCCTAATTACACCATAGTCTTAATGAATGTTTTCACACCCTGAAATCATTTGAGGTGTATGACCTTCCAAACTTATAATTCCAACTTCACAGTTGAGGTACAAGCAGTAAAAGTAGCAAGGTGGAAGATGGCATTTAGTGGCTTTAATATTAAGCGCTTGATATGAGTAGTGTGATCACACTAAGTTAAATAGAAGAGGTGGAATAGCAGACATAATTAGATTCATTGCTTGACTTGAAAAGGTGTCTGCATTTAGATTTTGTTCAGCATTCAGGATTGTTTAAAAAAACCTCCTCCAGGTGTATTAATCATTACAGCTACGGGGCCCTGCGCTGTCATGTTTAATAATATCACAAGTAGTGAATTTCTCTCAAAACAGACATCAGGTCACTGAATGTTCCACACTTAGAACAAGCCCTGTGAAGAAGTGCAATAACAAATGAATGATCGATCATTTTGTCACTTTTTTAAATGTCCATGGAGGAAATGCTCTGTTCCGCTCTCAGCATGAAGTATGAAGAAATCCTTATCCTCTATCTCAGTAATCTATGCACCGGCTAATTTTGGTTTTGTGTTGTATTACATAGTTTCTATAGGATTTTGCTGCCTTTTTTGGAGATTGTTGCAGCCCAAAATGTCGGATTTTGAGGGAGCTTTTGTAAAAGATTGTGATACAAGTTGCAATGTCTTGTATTTTTGTTGTAATGAAGTTGTGAGGGACAGTGGGAATTGGTATTGGTATACTTCTTTAAAAATAGTACCCTGGGCTTAGTTTTACTAACCTTACCAAAAAGGCTCAGGATAATAAAAATGTTGGTATAATACGAAAATTGCTAGTGGATTTAAGACAAAAAATAATTGAACGGATCAAATGCTAACATGTCTGTGAGTAGCTTGTTGATCTTTCCATTGTTAGTTAATTTCCTATCCCGGGCTGGGAAACGTTTATACAGTTTGATAAAGGACATCCTGGTCATCCTGGACATCTCCTATCTGTTTATAACTGTGTCTACCGTGTGTGTGTGTGTGTGTGTGTGTGTGTGCGCCCCGCCCACAACAGAGCCAACGGACATGGTCGGACATGTTTTGTGTGATGGCTGGTGAATGTGAGATGTTTGAGTCACACGCATCTTGTCTTCATATCAGAAACAAGGAATGAATTTGGCGACGTACGTGTGACGTCAACCCGTTTCCACTCCAGCTTGGTCAGTGGCTCTCAGAATCACATACTGACGCAAAGTCTGGGACGTAGGAGTGCTGTGATTGGTTGAAGCCTCGCAGCAGCACAAAGTGGTTGAATGGAGCAAATAGTCCCACTGTCCTGCTCCATAAGATCTCTGATCAAATGGTCCCACCGTCCTGCTCCATAACATCTCTGATCCAATAGTCCCACCGTCCTGCTCCATAACATCTCTGATCAAATAGTCCCCCCCTACTGCTCCATAACATCTCTGATCAAATAGTCCCCCCGTCCTGCTCCATAACATCTCTGATCCAATAGTCCCACCGGTCTGCTCCATAACATCTCTGAGAATGGATGTTTGATGAGTGGGGTCAAGCAATGGTCACAACAACAACAAAACAGAACGGGTCTTTTCTCAGGTGCTGGACCATTTCCCAGTGTAGTCTAAGAGAGACAGGCAGCACAATGAGGAGCAGAAGCTTGTGCAGTATGCACAGGAGGCTCGTGAGAAATTTGTTAATATGAAAGAAGAGACAGATGAGGAGGACAATGCTGAACATAATGAGGAGTCAGCTGATGAGGAGGGAAATAATGATGAGGTAATAGATCCGACAGAAGAAGAATCAGAAGTGCAGCAGTGCATCTATGTTGATGAAGATGAAGAATCAACGGATGAGGTAGAATCTGAAGCTGAAATGGAAGACGTGTCAGAAGAGGAGGACCTACAACCATTTGCTGCATGTCATCCCCCCCTCCCCTTTCATGTCTTCAGCTGTCCTGTCAATAAAGGCCTAAAAATGAACAAAATATAATCTTAAACAAATAAAAAAGAACAAAACATTGATCTGGTCTTCCATCCCTCCCAGTGACAGACAGCAGAGACGGAGACAAGCCCCCAAAGTCTCCCATTGATGACCTTCAGTAGGTCCATGTGACCTGTCTTGTCGGCCTTAAATTTCAAATGAAAAAAAACATGGTGTTAATGTGTTTGAATGAAGTTGTTATTAAAGGCGTACTACTGAATTAAATGAAGTACCCACTAAATATTATTTAAATAACAGTACAACCAGATGGGGACATTTTGACCCCAGAGTACAACACGTGTGATTATGGTTTGATTATGACAAGGCTTTGACATATACCACTCTGTGGTAAGTCAAAATAGTCAAAATAATATTAGGTCAAAAATAATTCATGTTTCATTTTATGTTTTACTCAAAAAACAGGGTATACTTTTGTATAAACAAGGTCTATTGGCCCTAAATTCCAAACTGAAAGAAAAATGTGTTGTAGTGGGTTCAACTGAAGTAAGAATAAAGGTGTAACACAGAATTGAATGACAATTTATAATAGATACTTCAAATAACAGTCAAACCAGGCGGGATCATTTTTAACCCCGGAGGACAAAAGGTGTAAGGCCTTCGGGAGGACATCACGAGGGTTAGCAGAACTAATAGAGAAGAGCATGACCCCATTCTTAGGGCACCGTAAAGTCCCAAGATCAACAACATGAAAAGCCTCTAAAAAGGCCACCACTGCAGAATGACATAATGATACAGGAAGCTGGGCCCACTGTGCTTACTGGCTGCCCGTTATGGCCACCGCGGCTCCCCACGCTGCAGCTCTTTATTAAATGACTGAGAATGATTAGCAAATGTACAGAGCAACAGGAAACATGTCCTCAGATACACATGGAGGACTCCAGCTTATGTGATTAGCTTCTTGTGTGCACAACTGGGGCTGGAAGGAGCATGGGAGCGATCTTGATATAAGAATTAACTACTTACTAAATATTGTATGAACATCAAATTTACCAAATATTTGAACTTGAGATTTTCACTTAAAAGTTTCTCACATTTCCGGCCAACTTGTTTGACTTTAGCATTATTTGTTGACACATTGTTCTCTGTGGGACCTTCGTTAGATGATGAATGATAAGCTTGAAGATTGGTAAGGCTACTGCATTTTGCTGCAGGCTTTCAAGTACTAAGCTCCTTTTATCCGCCCCTTTTTAGCCATATTAATTAAGCAGCAATTTGGTAGGATATCATCGAAGGTATTGTAATAGTTTTGATCGTCCAACTTGTTCTTCCGCTTATCTCCTTCTTCTGTATGAATTTCTTTATTTCGCAACACTTGATCAGAAAATACACCTGCGAAATACAAGCGTGCCATGACTTTTCTCATAAATTGGCCTAGCCGTTTTTTTTAGAAAAATCCTGTAAACGTACATTTTTAAACCACAGTTTAAATTTTGTGCAATTATCAGATTTTATAATGGGTGTGTATGCGACGCAATGTTCAGAGCTAGAGTGGTTGACATCACAGCTAGAGGGGGGAGGAGCTGTAAAATCTTCTAAAAATGTTCCTAAAATCTCCCACCATTTTCACTCTTCATAGCATCCTAAACGGTTTGAGTTGAAAAAACCACCCAACGACATTCAACTTCACAGCAAAATAACGGTTGGCTGAGGACAGGTGACACCAAGAATAACAAGAAGACGTTCGCCCAGCGTTTTACCACCTGACAAGGTTTGAGCTATAGAACCTGCTCTGTCTCTCATATGTTGGAACACCACAAATCACATCAATGCATTTGGCAGAGACTTATACTTATACTTAGAGATATTATCAGATTGGACTCACAGTGTTTGAATGAAAAGTGGTTTGAAAGGTACCCTGGAGATCCAGAGTTCTGGTGAGAGAACGATTTGAATTTGCTCAGCGAGTTACTCCGGCATCAAGTAATGCTGCTGATTAGCTATGTCCTTGTAGCCGAGCTGCACCAATCACATCGGTGTATGTGATATAGGCGGGGCCAGAGGCCAGCTGCGCCAATCACATCGGTGTATCTGATGTGGGCGGGGCCAGAGGCGAGCTGAACAGATGACGACAGTTTAATCTACCAGTCAGCTCCGCTGGTAGCTAAGCGTATGGAGCTCTGGATACGTCACCCTGTGTGTTGTTGT
>NC_048409.1:467067-468739 GCF_013103735.1 Etheostoma cragini | reverse complement strand
GTATGGGAAGTCTTTCAGTTATTAGGATTTAAAGTTTGTATGATTTATGTGATTTGAGATTTTACAAACGTTCAACAACAATATTTAAATTTTTGCGTGCATGCAGGCGCACGCACACATGCAAGCACCTAAGCATGGGGTATGGCCCATGAACTTCAATAATACAGCTTTCTTAGTACTGGTAATGTCAGCATTGGGATGGGCACCAAGGAGTAGACACACTGTACACAATGAAAGGTGGGTGATGTGGAGAAAATCAGATCTGACGATATTCTTGACCAAACACCACGATATCAATATTGAGGTGATATTCTAGTATTGACAGTTGATTGTTTAACACAATATCTTCCCACTTAGATTTTAGAGAAATAATCATCAGGGATGTGGATATAATGACTAAGTGGGGAAAAGCCAAATAACAGAACAGCTAGAACAGTCTGGTAAGATCAGAAAATGACATAACTTAACTGTAATGTTATGTCACATCACAATATTAAGATGTCCAAAATCTATCCACGATATATAGTCTTAGGTCACAATATCGATATAATATTGAGATATTGCCCAGCCCTACTTCCACTTAAACCGCAGAAAAACAATAATGTGACATGTGTGTTTGTTTATTGCCTCATATGGTACAGACACACCGAGAACTGCTTGACCGCCCATGGTCTTACACATTTCTTTGTTTTAGTAGTGTGAGGAGTTGATTGCTAGCCGACCCACACCAGGTACAAAAGTGCACTGAAAAATAAATCTTTTGTAGCAAAGTGAGGTATTGCTTCAACAAAATGTGTGTAAATAGTTTTTTTCCTGTCATGTTTCTTTAAAATGTACTATAGTGACTTTTTGTTAAATGGTTCCAAGAAGGAAACGCCACCCTCTCTTGAATTATTCCCTGTACAGTGGATATTTTTGCACACCACAGGCATGTAATTGTATCCTTACAGCTTTGATGGATGAGACTTAAGACTTAAAGTCTTATAGATTTTGTAGGTTTGTGCTGTGTTATTTTAGCAGTCTCTTCTGGCTTTCCCTGTTCTTTTGAGTAGACGGATGAAGGTAGGTATGGGCACAGTGAGGGCAATGGAGTGTGGCTTGCCTCAACCCTGTCACTTTGATAGAGTGAATACATTGTGAGAGATAATGGAAACTTTCTATTCAGCGAGGGCTGGAATAAAGAGAGCCTTCCTACTCATTCATCAACATTGATTACTGTACAGCCCATGGCCTGGAAGGAGCATGGGAGCACTACTTCTCACAAAGACTCTGCTGAATTGCAGGTAGAGGAATCAGGAAACAACAAAAGTGCAATACTGGCCTTTTAAGAAACATCACCCCAATTTGTTTTAAGGTGAAGCCCAATGCAATCTGAAACACTGAGCTTTAGGGTTCTAAGGAAGGTTGTACTGTACACAGCATTGCAAAAACAACACGCAGTCCTTTTGCTACTGGTATTGATAGGCTTAACAGGGTGCAGAAGCAAATATAAAAAGGCCAAAGTTAATATTGCATTTATTGAAATTTTACACGAGAGCAGTGCAGCCTTGAAAAGCACACTTTTGCCTTTTAGGGACACCATTAAACACTGATACTGTACGTACAGTGGGTACGGAAAGTATTCAGACCCCTTTAAATTTTTCACTCTTTGTTTCATTGCAGCCTTTTTCCA
>NC_048409.1:461396-466967 GCF_013103735.1 Etheostoma cragini | reverse complement strand
TCAGGCAGTTCCTTTGACCTCATGATTGTCATTTGCTCTGACATGCACTGTGAGCTGTAAGGTCTTATATAGACAGGGTTGTGGCTTTCCTAATCAAATCCAATCAGTATAATCAAACACAGCTGGACTCCAATGAAGGTATAGAACCATCTCAAAGATGATCAGAAGAAATAGACAGCACCAGAGTTACATATGAGGGTCACGGCAAAGGGTCTGAATACTTATGACCATGTGATATTTCAGTTTTTCTTTTTTAATAAATTTGCAAAAATTTCTACATTTCTGTTTTTTTCTGTCCAAGATGGGGTGCTGAGTGTACATTACTGAGAAATAAAATGAACTTTTTTGATTTTTGGAAAATGGCTGCAATGAAACAAAGAGTGAAAAATTTAAAGGGGTCTGAATACTTTCCGTACCCACTGTAGAGAGATGGAATTCCAATCTTTATTGGTTGGCCTTCTTTAGAGTTTAGTGTTTCTTTTTCCCAAGAATTTAAAACAGTTAACCTTCCACGTTTGCAGGATTCACCAGCATATGTATATATTTAAAGATTTTAAGTCATTATTGGTTATTTTTTGATGACGGTTTAGCCCATAAAACCTCAAATGAAAACATGGAAATCACATGTTTCAAGAGCCCAAGAAAAGCTTAAAAAATATATTAAAAATACGATATTAAGTTGAAATTGATAAAATTAGCATTGGAAAACCAACAGGTATTTGGCATTTTTGCTTGATAATGGACCAGAATTAACCAGAGTTGATGTGTTTTTGTCACTTCACCTGGACTCCTTTAAAGCAGATTGGACAAGACGGGCTGTATTCAACTATTGTAGTTGTAGTACTGAGTGTGTGTGTGTGTGTGTGTGTGTGTGCGTGTGTGTCTGTGTGTGTGTGGTTTTCAGTCTGAGCTGCTGAATGTGAAATACGTCAAATTTCAATCAGTAACAATCCACAGCTTGATGAAGCCAAGGCAGCAGCGATAATTGTCATTATATTATGAGCTGCTCAGTTTGCTTCGACACACTCCAGTGGTGCCTGCTTGTCAATATTTCCCCTCCTCCATCTCCCTGAAGCAGCTACTGTACATTGCTCACCTTATGGTGGAGCACTTTGTGCTCTGCAGCTCATTCAGAATCTTTTCCGTCAGCCTTACTCAGGCTTCATGTCACATATCACACGTGGCTATCACCTTCAAACCTTTTTAAGCTAAACGGACCGTGTTTTAAACAGTGCTTTAATTCCTTATTTAATTGTTTGGGCCCAAGAGGTAGAGAAGCCGGCATCAGTTCCCTGTTAGAATACTCCATAGAAATATGGGCTCACATACTGTGTTAACATCAAGGAACTTTCTGTAAAGAATTTTCACAGGTGTTTTTCCCGTAGATATATTTTTTAAATTACAGAAATGTCTGTTAAAGATTCAGAGGATATAATTTGAATTTAGAGAATTTCCTGCATTTGGATTAAGAGAAATGTCTGTAAAGTTAACGGAAAGGTTACTGGGGATTTTCTGCCAGACATTATCTGTTGTTCTTACAGTGAGGGCCAGCCTCTTGACTCCCCCTGGGTGACATTTGTCAGTCCATTTCCTGTAATATCCAGTGGCAGCAAAGACTATGGCATAATTTAAAAGCAGTGTTAGAAAACACAAGAATGATAGTATGTTGATTCACATCAACATACTATCATTCTTTAATAAACACTAGGTTAGTGTGGCTCAAGAAAGAAGTTTGGGGTCCCCTGGTGGAGCTGCCCCCCCGCAACCTGATACCGGATAGGCGGACAAAGATGGATGGATGATTCACATATTTACACCTTAACACCTTGGCACACTCTAAATGAAAGCAGTTTGTAGCTTAGGAATAGCTATTTCTATCAAGTGGCCGTTAGCTTGATAACAAGCCTGGTGTGTTGGCTTAACACTGTTTCACTGCTGTTGTCTGGAGCATAACGAAGGCTCTGCTCTGCCACGACTCCATGGCCAGAGGCCTGGGATGCATACTGAACAATTCAGAGAGCAACGCTATGAAAATACAAACAGAACTTCAGGGAATGATGTGAATTAAAACAAAAGACAGAAGCGCCATCACTTCTGACTCTTCAATGTTTTCATGATAATGGATGGATATAAAACAGACATCGGACATGAGAAACTGTCAGATACACATACGTGGCTCACATCCTGAACATTTCACATGCATATGGCCCAGTCTGATAAAGGCTTCTCAAACTGCTTCACTATTATTACAACTACAGGCTTTGTTTGTGCTCACATTGTTTTTCTCACTCACTTGTTGTTGGACAAATTGAGGTACAGTACTTTTGTGTTATCAGTGTGTGCCTGTTCACTCGGCATTAACAGTGCGACGCACGCTTCAACAGATATAATTACACACACAGCAGACACCCGACAAGAATGTATGAAACTTGGCAAAATACATTTCTCCCCTCACGATTCACTGAATGCAGCTACATTTCAAGGTTCTAGACTCTGCGAGTCAAAAGCTTTCTTGGTGACCTGCCTTGGCAGCAATGCCACCAAAGTAGTTTACAATCAGAACAATACGACAACTTGCTGAATAAGCTGTTGTGGTTGTATGAGCCTGTTCACCCTGTTCAGCTTGAAATCTCAGAATGAAGAAAACGCTTTCAGTTCCCACAGCTTACCAGGCAAACCTTCTGAGGTGCTTTCATTGGTTATTCAATTAGATATGTCAATCTCACAGCAGCGCAGTAATAAATAACAAAGGCAGCTACGAAGAGCTGAATTATTTTTTAGTACATCAGTTAATTATTTAAAAAGCATAAATCCATTAAATAGGACCAAGTGACTGCACAGATTTGTCTGAGAAAGTCAATAAATCCCTGATTGATATGTCTGGGAAATGTCTGCACTAAATACAAGCTCAGTACGACTGCAGTCCAGCAGCCCGTCCCCTCGGCAGGTAAACACCGCCGCGAATATGAAAATGAAGAGTCGTCTCTGTTCCAGCAGCTGCTACTTGCATACAGTACATGCATCGGCCTGATTGGTTCGACTGTTTAGCATAATGCAAGTGTTGTTTCCTGGGGTGAAATGGTTTCAGAGGACGTGGCGGCCAGATGTATCAACCCAAGGATTGGGTATGTGCAAAGATTCAGATGCAGCTCTCGCAGAGTGACTTCCAGGCAAACACTTAAATGAGAACAGAGAAGTTGCAGCATAACAAGCGCTCTGGCACAGAACCAGTGAACCACATCCCTTCAGGAAGAGCACCTCAAGCACTCTGGGTTGGGGAACAGTTAAACCAGATCCCCCGAAATGTTCCAGAATACTGTGGAGCTGAGATCTTCCTGATGTGATATCACGACGCAGGAGGAAAGAGAGTTATCTTGCCTCCTCCTCATCTGTAGGGCTCACGCTGTGATGAACTTATGGAGTCTTGTCTGGCTCAGAGATCAACACTCGGGCACAATGACATAAAGAATTGCATTTGACCTTGAAGGTGAGGGAATTTGTCTCAGTAGAGCAGGAAGTCCAATCCTTTGTAAATCAGCCTGCAGAGTTAATAAATATACTGTATGTCACATGGCAAAAATTAGGGCCGTACAATATCAAGAAAATGTGCAATAACACAGTTGACTATCGCGATAACGATATAACTTCCAACAAAATAAACAGATGTTAAAATCGTCTTAGTTCTGCATATCTGCTGCTTTCAGCATTCTGCTGATTACACGTGCTTGTTGAACTGAAATCAACTAAAAGGAAATCAGTTCCCACATTCTTTTATTAAACAAATTAAAGATTTAATTAAACCCAAAAGGACCGATTAAAGAAAGATTATCTACTGATATTTTCATTCTATTGAGTGTCTTCCACGACATGTTCGCATTGTGTTTATTGTGTAAGCTGATATTGCAATAATGGAAAAGAAACTATATGTTGTGCAGCCATAGCGAAAAGGACTATTTTTAGTCCTTATTTGTATCAATTGACAAGCTTATTTTTGTTATGACACAAAAACGTTAATCCTCTCACTGTATATTGTCTCTATCTGAAATGATGCATATATAATAAGTCCAAATGTG
The DNA here is from genome assembly GCF_013103735.1 of Etheostoma cragini. Classification (NCBI taxonomy): domain Eukaryota; kingdom Metazoa; phylum Chordata; class Actinopteri; order Perciformes; family Percidae; genus Etheostoma; species Etheostoma cragini. Next base: position 462,894 of record NC_048409.1, on the reverse strand, counting down.
ATGAAATGAGAAGCAGTATGTTTTCCAGGAGCCGGTGAATGGGCTGCAGTCAGATTTCAGCAGGCTACTGTGGGCTTATTAAACATGGTGGATACTGGGAGGGGAGAGAAATATGTCCTTCACACAGAGGATTAGATATTATCAGCTTGTGTTTTCCCCAGCTAGCCCGGCCCCCTCACTGTCCTCCTCAGGGCTGCATGGGTAAGCAAACGGAGAAGCCTGGAGTTAGGCGTGGTCTCTGGCGGCCGCATGTGGAGGATCACGTGAGGATCAGCAAGTAGAGAGGACCTGCTATGTATATGGTGTGGGTGTGTGTGTGTGTCTAAAAGGAGGAAACACATTTAGATCAAACTGTAGCTGTTTTATTGATTAGCTTTCCTTTTGAGTGGATCACTGCTTAATTATTCAGTCACACTGGCCTCTTTACTTTTGTCAATGTCACTAAGCACATGCTGCGGCCATGCCGCGGCCAACGTTGTTTTTGTTAATCAAGCAGGATGCTCAAAGAAAAGAATACTATTGTTGACTACTTGCTTAGGCCTATAATGGCTATACGTTTGCATTTTCATCTAAATGACTACATACAGAATGGCTCACTCATTATTAAGCGTTGTTGTTTTTATGCAAAATTAAAAGCTATTATCTGGTAACAATTGTTTCAAGGTAATCTCAAACTGTGGTTGGCAAAGCCGCAGCAGAGTCAGCCTCACAGTCCATTTCCTGGTATTTGGTTGGCCAGGAAACAAGGAACTGTAATTGATGGAGCAGGTCAGAGCCTCCTGCTAGCAAGCTGGGCTCGTCTCCATCGATGAATGTATAAAGCAAGTGCACTGCAGAGTTGCAAATGCCATTTATTATGAGGGAAAGAGGTTTGCTAGGATGGGGTTGAGTGCGGTCATTGTCCTCCTTATGTACGTAACATAATGATCTCTGAACCCACTATCAAATAATTACACAATCACACAACACGTGTCTGACCCGTCCTTCCCCTCGCAGTGAACTGGTAAAACTCTAGGTTAAAGATGATTAGGTCTGTTTACTCTCCGTGCAAGAGGAAAAAAAAGAGGGAGAAAAAAAAGCCTTTTATTTAAAAAAAGTTTTATTGGGATAGTCAAAACTGGTGCTGCCAGATTCACATTAGTTCCACCTCTTCAGCCAACTATAGTGATCATAATATTACCAAAATAATCATCTTAATATTTAAAAAAGGCTGTTAAAAGAGAAATTAGCAAGAGAATGGGAATGACAACAGTAGTTCTTCTGGACATTTTGATTGCTTGACCTCACGCAATATGACAATATGACATTAGCGGTCCCCTAATACTGTATCTAAAGTCTCTTTACATAGACCTTAGTGGTCCCTAATACTGTATCTGAAGTATCTTTATATAGACCTTTGTGGTCCCTAATACTGTATCTAAAGTCTCTTTATATAGACCTTAGTAGTCCCTAATACTGTATCTGAAGTCTCTTTTATATAGACCTTAGTGGTCCCCTA
>NC_048409.1:428307-461296 GCF_013103735.1 Etheostoma cragini | reverse complement strand
AATACTGTATCTGAAGTGTCTTTATATAGACCTTAGTGGTCCCTAATACTGTATCTGAAGTCTCTTTTATATAGACCTCAGTGGTCCCTTATACTGTATCAGAAGTCTCTTTATATAGACCTTAGTGGTCCCCTTATACTGTATCTGAAGTCTCTTTTATATAGACCATAGTGGTCCCTAATACTGTATCTGAAGTCTCTTTATATAGACCTTAGTGGTCCCCTAATACTGTATCTGAAGTCTCTTTATATAGACCTTAGTGGGTCCCTAATACTGTATCTGGAGTCTCTTTTATATAGACCTTAGTGGTCCCTAATACTGTATCTGAAGTCTCTTTATATAGACCTTAGTGGTCCCCTTATACTGTATCTGAAGTCTCTTTTATATAGACCTTAGTGGTCCCCTAATACTGTATCGGAAGTCTCTTTTATATAGACCTTAGTGGTCCCTAATACTGAATCTGAAGTCTCTTTTATATCGACCTTAGTGATGCCCTAATACTGTATCTGAAGTCTCTTTATATAGACCTTAGTGATCCCCTAATACTGGGGGTTGAGATCTGGTGAAGGCCACCTGAGTTAAGTGAACTCATGGTCATGTTCCAGTTTGAGATGATGAGAGCTTTGTGCCATGGCACGCTGTCCTGCTGAAAGTAAAGGGAGGGGTCACTGGATATTTCTTTTCTGGTTGTGTGTACGAGCAACCACCAACAACAATACCACAAAGTAACATAAGTCACCTTTCCTCCCCGTTCTGACGCTTAAACCTCAGCAGATGGTCATCACCATCGCTGTGTTCCAAACCGTTCCCTATCACTTTGGATAAAAGCGTCAGCTAAAGGACATGTAATGTTATGATGATGGCCACGCCCGCCACCATCACACACACATTGAGAACATCTTCTGACGCAAGTCACACAGCGGTGTGTTTTCAGTGAATGTCTTGCTGGGTCATTCCCTACATACAGTAGTTCACTATTTAATAAACACCAATGGGGAAGAGTGAGGAAGTGAAGGAATGAGGGAACGGTTTTCAACACCGTCTACACACATGTCTACATGCCCTAAATGCGTTGAGATGCTGCCATGTGATTGGCTGCTTAGATATTTGCATCAGCGAGCAGCTGAACCGGTGTACCCATGTAATGTGGCTGTTGAGTGTATGCTAAAGCCCTGTTTCTGCAGGCATAACAGAAGCTCCACTGCAGTACTGTCTTTCTTTCTAATTAAGTGTGCTTGTTGCGTTGGGCTCTAAGGCTTGCTTGTCATGAACACCCACTGGAAATGAAACTTGTCATACTTTCTTCAGTGCCACATTCACTTGATGAGATAAAAAAATAGGGCGAACGTAGGTGCAAAGACTAAGACTGAGATCAATCCGTCTGAACTCCCCCCATTATGTGCCAAGTGGGACGCAGAGATTAAATCTGCTGTTGACTCGTGGGTTTATCAGCAGTCACATTGCCCTTGGTGAGGCCACCTGTTGCTTGCAGAAGCCCCGCTTGTGGCCATGTTTGTCTTCCTTGAAAAGAATTTAGCCTTTATAATTGAGATCAGAGGGTTGGCATCCTGGCCTTGATGTCCCATTTCAAGGCTATTTCTTAGCACTCCGCTGATCAAATTAAGTTTATTTTCTGTGTGCAAGCATTGCAGCCCTGAGCATCATGAGCACTCAGCTTTCAATCTTTGTGCAAATACATAATCAAGTTGTCATACAAATGAAAATCTGGCAGAAAAAAACATTACATACTAATTTATGATAAAATGACAATGCCCCATCATTTAAGCAGCTATGGGGTTGTCACTTGGTGAAAGTTCTCACAGTTTGTCTTCTATTAAATTTAGATAAACGCATTCAGATGGCTGTAATGTTTGTCTCCACAGTCATTAGATAAAAGATCAACACTGACAGAGCTATTTCCTCTCAGAAAAACTATCTTGAACAATTTTTTACCTGATTAAGTTTGTCATGTAACCTCACCGACTATAGTCATTTAATCTCAGAAATGATTGTCGTTGATTGGAGTCCAACAGTGAGATTATTCGGTGGGGCAGACGACAGATATCTGTCTTACCTGATTATGGGAGGATTATATAAACAAGCCATTATAATCAGGGAGACTGAGCAAACTTTAGATTTGTGTTGAATCTGGGCGCTCTGTCTCTATTAAGTGTGCAGTTTGACCTGAAAATCACCAAAAATCATGCTTGGAGGACCCTCACACAACTCTGCATAACATCTTAGGCAATTTAAGGGAGGCAGCTCCTCTACAGCTGAGGTGTAAGTGCAGATCTGTGTCAACTGAAGTGAAAGAAATATTACTTTAGTTTAGTTGAGCTGCACCGTTTTCTTATCTCCATTAAAGCATACAACTCTTAATACTGTATTAAAGGGATGAACATTACATCCTAAAAAACAACTCTAAGTGCCTTCTAATTGAACCAATTTGAGCATTGGAGCAATGCAGTGATTACATGCATGAAACTACAAGACCGAGACGTTCTTGTAGTTTCTGTCTATTTACAGCATAACATGGTGCGGATTTGTGTACATTTAAGTCATTGGGACTTAATGATGTCTCATGTAATGTGTTTGAAATCAACGGTATCTCACTTCTTTTTTGTTCACAGCATCCCTTTGGTGAAATATTAATTGTAATTTGTAATTGGCTTACAACCTTTACCACTCAAATTTTATTTATCTATAATAGATATAATTTATCTACAAGTTGTGCACTTAGTCTAAGGAAAAAGCATGTTCAGATGCTTTTGGGCAGTTTTTACAGGTGTAATCATTTGCAGTTTGTAAAATGTGGGGAATTTAAGAAAATTAGTGTAATAATGTATTAATAAAGTAAGTAAAATTAGTATTAGGGCTTACGCAAATGCTTTGACGCTTTGGAGATTGGATTGTTGATGAAATAAGCAAGGCCCAAATCAGAATTAGAATGCTTTTAAAAAATAAAAAAAAGGTATTTTAAATGCATTACCCATCCTGAAACATCCTGAAAAGCCCATGAAATAATACATATAATAATCCCACATTATTCATTCATGAATTAACATTCATGATCGTGAGTTATTCCCAGGCGGAGCGATGCTTGTTGTGTGTGTAGGGGCCTTGGTGCGGCGCTGTCCGTGGTGCTGAAATCAATAGACAGAAAAACAGCCATCTTGTAACTTAATGAGCCCTAGAACTGAAAGTCCGACCGTGTGAGGGTGAGCAACCATCGGCATACAAGATGTTGAAAAAGTCAAGCATCTGGATTCATTTCAGACTTTGTGAAGATGACACCCAAAAAGTCGAAAGCCAGATATACACAAGAAAACTGGCATATCACTGACTCTACAACACGTTTCAATCAACTGAAAAGTGTAAAGATACACATCCCCTTCATAATGTCAGATTGCCAGTCTGTTGAAACTACATGTACATATGTATGAATGATTGGATGGGATTATCCAATCCATACTAACTCTGTATTTTCTGTCCCTGTGGCTGCCTGCCTGCCAGGCGGACTGACAGACAGCAGAACCAAACTAAAATAGTTTTTGTGTCGGCTCCATGGAAAGAAATCTACAGAAGAAACCTTTATTACATGCCGGCAAAGGTCCGTAGACCTTATGTGTTTATTTTCTGGAGCAGTGCCTTTTAATGAGTAGAATTATTGGTTTGACTGATAATTCATTAGTTTTTGTGTTTTTTTCCAGTGATGTACTTCGATGATCTTATCTTGCTGCTGTCTCTATCCCTGCTGGACAGTTTGCTGGCAGTCGAGTGATGAAGCAGACAGTTTTCAGATGAAATTACTGTCCAGAACAGCACTTAATGTTTCAAATGTAGTTAATCAACTGTTGCAACAAGACAATACCAAGGCAGTGAGTCCAGGGTTTAAGGCTCTGCTCTTCTATTATCTGTGTTATCTATGTTTTGCCCGTGTCTAAAACACATGCTAGTGACCGCATCTTTCTGTGCCATTTTCTGTTTGGTGCCACTGGCTGGCAGTTCATTTACAACGGGACTAGAGCTGGCCGGAGGATCGCTTCAGACTAGGCAAAGTAGTCATAACTCGAATATATTGGCAAGCAGTGGTCAATTGGTGGGAACTTGTAAATTATCCCATTTGCCATGTGTTACATTATACGTTACTTATTCCCTTTTGGATCATTATGACTGGATGTCACCATCTTTAGCTGAAGAGATGTTGGGAAATTATGACTGGCTGCTGTAGTTAGTGTTCTCTGTAATGCATCTTTATTTACTTATATAACACTCGAAAAACATATGTCATATAGTTGTTCCTAGCCTGACTTTCATTACATTGTTTTAAATGAGACTATTCAAATAAATGAATATAATAATACAGCTCAAATGCACAAATGATGCATGTCTAAAACTCCTTTTGGATTCCTTATTTAATCATGGCTGAATTGTCAGGGGTTGTGGCGAAATGATACTCCACTGATGTTGAATAATTAGATCAGGGCAATAATAGCATTCCATATATTTCTTTGTCCTCTGTGGCAGATATTTTAATAGGAGTTGAGACCCTACCAGGCCATTTGCCAGATGGGTCAGAGCAACTCAGTCTCCAAACAATGTCTTCAGTGAAGCAAATGACCTAATTAGCTTCATAATACAGGACACACAGCATGGTGAGTCGCAAATAAAAAGAATCTATTGTGGTTATCTGTTAGGTGTAATTATACACGTGTGAAGTGACAGTTGATCCTTCTGACAAACTCCGAGACAGTTGTGGATTAAAGGCTCCACATAAACCTTTTCTATCTCATTTTCTCATCTATTTGAATGTAAGACTGGTGAAGACGTGATAATCTGCTCAGTTAACATCCATTCTCTTTTGTTAATTGATTTCAGAAAGGAGCCTACTCCATAAAAGCTTGTGGAACCCCGTTGGTGGCATGATGGAGTTCTGCTCATCTGGCGACGTAACATGGATCATTTGTTTTAAGATCCAACTGATTAGCTTTTATTTACTGAAAGTCAGTCTGTTTTGACAAGCTGCTCTGCTGATTCAGGAAGTGCAGCGTAACAGGCTCGACACATGGTGGGCGTCGGAAGACAAAGACTCGACAGTCGGCTGGTGATGAACGCGGCTCCAGAGTGGGTCACGGTTCTAGCTGTGCGTGGTTAACAGCCTGGTTAACAGCTATAGATATGTAGCTGTTGTTACATTGCCTTGTATTTGTAAAGTGCCTCTTGGATTTTAATAGAGGAAAAATGATAATAAATGATACTGCATTCATATGATACTGCACATATGGCCTAGTTAAATTTAGATTGGTTCAGAAATTGAAAGGTGTACTTAACATAACATGCATGTTTACAATGCATCTATGAACATTAAAATGAATGAGATGGGCAATGTGGCCGGCAAATGGCTCAAGGATATTACCTTGTAATTTTATAATATTTGGTGGAAGCAGACTGGAAACATGGGGAGAGACAGAGGAGTCCAGGACCCTCTGTTCTTTGCCCTTTTTTATTGTAATGAAAACAACATAAATTCATCAAATGCTCACGTTTTATATATACACATCCATAACTGAACTTTTACACAAATGTTTTATGGTGGTTTGTTATATTTTCCGGGATTTAAAGTGGAAAAACTTAAATAAAGTTAAACTTTATTATGTTGTAAACGTAGTTCAGTAGAGGGTTAGGGCCTAGGCCTAGGGCTGCGCGATATGGAGAAAATCACACATCATGATCTTTTTGACCAAATACCTAGATATCGATATCGATACTGCAACAATATTGTGTTGGCTATTGTTGTTTTCACAAAATATTTACACAATGAGATATATGATAAATAATCATCAGTAATGTGGAGATAACGACTAAGTGGGTAAAAGGAAATAGAAGAGTTACAACAAGTCCTGGGCTAACCCTAAGAACAGAACATGACATCTCTTTACTGTAATTCAGTCTTTATAACCAGGAAAAGACAACACTCACGTCATATTACAATATCCAAAATCTAAGACGATATCTAGTCAAAATCATATCAAAATATTGATAAAATATTGATATATTGCCCAGCTCTAGCTTGGCCTGCTGTGTCTTGGTGTCTCCCTTTGAGCTATACCTGCTCCAGACATTGTTCTCAAATTCCTTTTTTGAACAATAACATTTCTACTAGAGCACAGACAAAGGAGTGAATGGATGCAACTTTTTTTCCGTATTCGAAAGTGATTCACCATCATGTGTCGACTAAATGAGGTCAGCTGTAATTCAACTGCACTTATCCAATTATAACACCGGAGGTGCTGCAGTTCGCACCTGCTCTGTAAATCTTGAGAATGCACATAAAAAATGTGTGTCTTTGTGTGTGTGTGTGTGTGTGTCTAATAATCCAGCATCACACAATGGCTGTGATGCTGACTGACAGTGGCTATCTATCCCATTTATGAGCACAGGGGATTGTGGGAATTACACATCTTACACTCACCTAACAACCACCCACAGCCTTGTTTGACATTACCTCATACGGCCTGCTGTTAGTTATGAATGAATTGTGTTTAACCGGGGGAATGGCGGCTACAGTTGTGAAACATTTGAGAGGAGACGTTATTGGGCCTTGCAGGCAACCTGGATGCTCACAGAGTAAGTGTCATTTCCAGTGAAGTGGCCATTGTCAGATGGTTTTATTCTGTTCCTGTGGTCCCATTTGTGGTTTGCCTCTTAATAGCGTCCTTTAATGCCAGACCGGCAGCCAGAATCATGCTGCCCCAATTTAGAGATCTTTCTTGTTTTAGGTGCTTCTAGAGTAGAAGAGAAGAACATACAGCAAAAGGTGAAATTATGACATTAAAATTCAGGTTTCATATTTGTCAGGTTTAATAAGTCAGGCTTTAGTTTAGTTCTTTTTTTTAGGTTCATCATTTAAAAAGATGTTAAAGAGTACAATAAAAGCTTTGTTCTCTTTCTGGTGAATAGCGGGCCTGTTACAGACAAGGTGACATGGGGTTCACCTTGTATACTGAAAGCTCATGCAAGTCTCCCCCGTTGCCCAAAGGCATGAATGTAAATGTGAATGATTGTCTGTTGGTTGAAGCTCACTGATTAACTGTTGAGCTGTCCGTTGTGTTTCCCCGCCTATTGCTCAACGCGTGCTGGAATTGTCTCTGTGAACCTGAATAACAATAAGGGGGGAATGAATCATTTATCTGATATTGTTCATTTTCACATCGGATTGAACGTTACGGGGAACTGGAGCGCGTTGTGGGACAAGATGCATCATATTCGCAGGAAATGACGCCGCTTCCCTTTCAATCCACGCCTGCTGCGTCCTCCGTCGGCAAGTTAACTTCAGGGATTTTTGTCCTACTTCAGCTGTTGAATAGTTTGTCACGTCAAAAAAACTGTTAGATTCTTTATCTGTAATCAGGGATTTCTTCCATGTAAACACACAAAGTAATGCTACTGACTGTTCTTTAAAGATATTAGGGCTGGGCGATATGGAGAAAATCCAATGAGATGTTTGATAACTAGTCATCAGTAATGTGGATATAATGACTAAGTGGGTAAAGGTAACTAATAGAAGAGTTACTGTCTGGTAAGATCAAAAAATGAAATCACTCTACTGTAATGCAGCCTTTAAAACCAGGAAAAGACCTCTATGCCATATTACAATGTCCAATATCTACGATGATATCTAGTCTCGTATCACCATATCGACATAATATCGCTATATATTGCGTTGCTCTTTACCTAAAGCATTTCTTTATTCAGTATTAGAGGTTATTATCAACATCAGCATCCTTAAAGGTTATTTTTTTCATGATGTCGTCAGTTTTGGATAATGCCATTATGTCTCCTGCCAACAGCCGCTGCTGTTTTTCTTACCTTTTTTGCCCAAAAGTCAAATTGCTATGATTGCCACTCTTATGTCTGTTGAGATTCCACAGTTCTTTGTCAATGTTCAGTTTTTTTCTTTCTTTTTTCATTTCATCCATAGATCATAAGTTGTTTTTTCATTTAAATATCTTGAAAAGGAGATCCATTAGTTTTGGCAGATGCTTGCTCTGGGGCAGCGGCCAAAGCTCAGCTTGATTTTCTGGATTGTCACGCAAGACTTGTGGTTTGTACTTTGTTGTCGGACAAACAAAATTGTTCATTTGGCACGTTGGTGAATGATTAACTCTCTTCAAAGAGATGTAATTGCTGAACTTGTTTTGGTTGGTTGGGGGGGGGACTCAGGACATTGATTTCTGCCTGGAACGCTGCTTTGGCCTACTTGTTAGCATGGCTGTTGTACAAAGCCCAGATGTAGCTGTAGTGCTGTTTTAAAGTAGGCTATTCTGGAAGGCTAATGCAGAAAGATGAATTTGGGTTGAATTCCAGGGATGACTGGATGGTATAATCACAAGAAAAACAGCAGTTATATCTTTGAAAGCTCAAGAAGGTACCATTTGCTTTAGTTTATATGTGTCTGAGTGTCTGTTTTGAGCAGAAGAATCACTTGTGGGAGATTTAAGCCGGCCAATCAGGAATCCCTCGAGATTTGACAGGTCATGCCCTTCACGCAGTAGCTGTTAATTACGTGTTTAATCGTGTAGGATGTCTTTACTTTCAATCTTAATAACTCACCCTTTCCCCTCAAGCACTTAGCAAACGCAGTAGATTAGCAGTCTTGTTTGAAGGTATATCTCTAAAGGTGACAGCAATGTCATTTTTCACGGGGGCATAAAAATTGGCGGAATCAAAATGCATGTGATTTATGAAGTGGAAAGTAAAAGTAGAAACACATCTATTTACTGTCGCTGCTAGTGATCAGATTTAATCCCCACAGGTAGCTAATAAGCTTTTATCGCAGCGAGGTTTGCTCCTTCCTTTGTGTGAGGACGGAGCTGTTAACGAACGCGCTGACAACACTGTGTTCAGTCACCTGTTAAACTTCACTTCAAAGGTTACGGAGCAACAATGCACAAATGATGCTGGGTGGATTGAGCCTCAAAATGAGGCGACCAATTATATAATATAAATTCAGTGTTTTCACAATTTTTCTGCAATGAATAATATTTCCCCAGTTTCTGAAGAATACAATCTGCTTTCATTAGTTAGGGGCTTTATCTTCTTCACAGTTTACAGTCAAAACTAGAATTCGCATTTACCTCAGAGCACATGCGTAATTTACAGGGGTGATGGGGGTTCCAACCCCGCCGATCCAAAACTGGTCCAAAAACCTTTGAGAATCCCCTTTAAGTAGGTAAAGTCATTCACACCATGAATGGATTTAGAAAAGGCAAAAAAATATACATTAATACAAAAAATTACACCAGAATGAAGTAAATACAGTTACGCTCAAAATTTCTCAGAGATCTCAAGGCCCCCCCCACCCCAATGTTGAACCCAAAGTTACGCCCATGCCTCAGAGTCAGAACCTCCATAAAATGGGTTGCATTGCTGTGTGCTCCCCCCCTCTGCAATATTTCTGGAAGGAATGCTGCCTCATCGTTGGAGCATTTCTTTTTCTTAGCTTTGCTAGCGTTGAATCACAGCAAATCTTTTTATCCACGCAGATGTTTTGCAGCAGTCGGTAGTTAGCAGTTCACACAGGCCCGCTCCGGCAGCTGGCGTTACCTTTGAGGACTGGTTCAATCACGGGAGGCTTTCATGTGTCAAAGAATTTGAATATTGACCTCTTTGACTCGGCGGCACGCTGGAGATGTGTTCTGCAGGTTGCAGCGCTAATCTTGGCTGAAGTCTAAACAGGGATTTATTAGCAATGCTGCCTACATGCATAACAAATTCCCATCTCAGCCACATTTTAAAAGCTTTTGAGTATTCTGGAGGTGTCGGCAAGGATATTTGGAGGTGAGTTTAATTAGAGCACAACTCCCCTCTGCAGTGCTGGCAAAATAATGCATAATAGCTGGAAGACACAAGAAAAGGGGATTTATAAGCTTGTCATGGTTTTGATTTCTTTACTCTTTACTTTATTTCTTTACCGTCCTAGAGGATGGATGTAGAAACTAAATAACATACTGTCATGGGCAAGGATTATGGCAGACATTTATTAACCTTCTTTCAACTTGTAGTATTAGTTAACCTCAGGCACTCAAAGTATTTCTTACAAAATATGAAGCACTCTCCTTCTCTTTGTGGCTTGTATGTAAAGACAGTGTTGGAATATCAGCGAACACAATAGATTTTTCTTTTCCTCAAGGAATGAGCCTGCCATTAGTCTGCAGCGGGACGACACAAAGGACTGGTAATTGTTGGTCGTGTATATCTTGGCCAAGTGTTCCTCAAACATCACTTCCAAGTAATGGAAATGGGCCAAAGAATAATTCATCATCAGGAAGCTGCCAAAGCCTTTGCAACCCTGACCTTATACTAATGTTGGAAGATACACATTACACTTCATAATAGGGTTCAAATAGCAGTAAATCAAATGAAAGAAAATGTTCATTATCTAAATAAGGTAATTTACGGGATTAAAGAGTGATTCATGAAGGATTATAGGACCCATGAGCTCTCAGCTCATATATGGAGATGGAGTTGCGATTGGTGAACAGTAGGGGGGGAAATCGCCAGAGGCCTCACGATACGATGATGTCATCATGAAACTTGTGTCGCGATACGATACTGTAAGGATTTTAACCCTAAGTAAAGTTTCTGTATATTAGATATTTGACTTTCTTGCAACCAAACTGTCACAAGAAATAATGTGGATAGTTCCATACACCGCTCTCCACAAGTTATATAAATGATCACTTCACTACTTTCATTGGATTTGGTTGTTTCATTCAATTGTAGAGCATTGGAAAAATAAAATAAAAGACGATTTGCAATTAAAAGAAACTATTTAGAGTATGTACATGTAATTACTTTCCCATATGATAGTTTAAACGCCATAACAAAACAAAAACAAAAATACATTATACGTATACAATATATATATGTATATGTATAAATCGATTTTTGGAATTCTATGAATCGATTTTGAATCGGTAGAACTTTATTTATGAACGTGAATCAGTTTTTTTGCACACCCCTATTATTTACCATATGATGCCTTCATTGTAAGGAACTAGGAAAATGAAATGATAAAAAGTTGAATGACCTTTGTTTTTTTCAAAATTAATTGTTTACCTTTATTGAAATTGAAAAGACAATGAAATGGTGCCCAGCAGGCCAGCACCCTAGTTTCCCCATGCTTTATTTCACATGGAGGTCTTCTTGAATGGGGATGGGAGCGCTGTTGTTCTCCGTAGTGAACAGTCTACATGGAAGCAGAGCAGAAGGGTGACCTCTCCTTCTGTCTCGGTCTTGATGTGGCGTTCAGGTGTGAGTTAGAGAGCCAGCTGTGACGCCTGATCATGGAAGCTGTCAGCCGCAGAACTTTTCAAGGCAGGCCGGGTTCATCGCCAACTGCTTCCGAGCGAGATTGATGCCAGGGCCGCGTTGAAGAATTGCTCTCTGGTGCAGTCATTGGGCACGGAGATTGAGGCTCAGCCATGGCAGAGCAATGGTGACATGACTCATCAGCGGAGAGTTATATGGAGAGAAGGAAGATGGAAAACACGAGGCCCCTACTCGATCAATCCTGTTTACTGGAAATTCCGAGAGAGCACCAAATAGGAGGATCAGAGTACAGTAAAACAGAAAGCTTGGAGCTGCTTTTTATTCACAGTGCTGCCGTTTGTTCTGCAGTAGATGCTTGTTTTAGTTGTTTTTTTTACTCAATGTTGCTTGGTGGGCTGAGTAGCACAGCATCCCAGTGGTTCACAAACAAACCAGCAAAAAAAGAATGACTCACACAAACAACAGCAAAGCCCAAATTCCCCATGCATTTCGCTTTTTTGTCCAACGAGAGTTGATTGGAAACCCTAGTTAGATTCTATAGATGGTGGAAAACAAGCAACAGGGGCTTCAAAAGATGCCTTTCAGCAGAAATTTGGCAGTTTAGCTGAAACGGGATTCTGAGCACACAGTTGCTGTCCCCAACAGGCCTGTTTAACAGTGCATGGTAGCGGATACAGTGGAGGGCTGCATTGTGCCACAGAAATGTCAAATGCTCTGTTAATATTTGGTTATGGTGCATCCATAATGTGGCTCTTGATAAGAGGCTTCTGTATTCTCATCCCCAGACTGATACAGAGTTTGTGGTGCGACTTTTATTCAATTACAATCTTTCATAAAAGATAAAAGTGTTCTCATTGTGTGGAGACACAGTTTAAAAAAATGGCATGTACCCATATTTCTTGCTTCATTAATTTCCTTTTTCCTGGTCTGTCATTCATTACTTTCATCCCCTCATGGTTTTTATATGACTTTAAAAAAGTACCTTGTGCCAAATGATTTTTTTGAAGTATGGATGGGCTCTCCAGACAATAATTTTTACTGGAACGATTAGCTCTCTAAACAAATTCCTCCACCTGTTCCCACCGAGGAGGACTGAAGGTCATCCATCCGTCTGGCTCCATTTTTCCTGCACTTTGTTGTTGAGTTGCTTTTCCGATATGTGAGGAGAGTCATTCCGTTCAATACACCGCCTGCTCCGGCACTTCTGCTCGGCGCAGTGATAAATCACAACACAGAGAAACAGAACTTTATTTGCATTCAGCTTTCATCCACTTTTGAAGCCGCAGATTTAGAAATTGAATTTTTTTCCTCTTCCCAGTGCTCTCTTTCTCTCCTCAGTAAGAGGCTATGATCTCAGGGCCCTGAGCTATCTACCTTGTTTTTCCGGGGAAACTCTATTCAGCTTAAATCTGTTAAAGCACGGTGAACATTTGCATACCCATAGAAAATGCCACTTGCAGGTGACGGTGTTCTGGGCTCAATAGCAGGAAATCAGATTTGGTGCAGTGGTCTTTCAATCAAGCGAAAACATTAGAAAGCGTGTGGTCATTTATGTCACCATAAGTTATGGTGATTACGGGCAGAGGAAAGAGCGGCTGAGGCAGGCCCAGAGGATGCAACCCGCCACCAGATTTTGGAAGATAAACAGCGGGGCATGTGGCAGGATGTTGACTGGCTCCCTCCTGGCTGCAAAGGGAATCTATCACGTCGACGAGGCCATAGCCTCCAGCACGCTCCAGATTGCTCCCTCTGCATAAGTACTCTCTCTCACACGCACACGCACACACACACACAGACACACACACACACACACACAAACACACACACACACACACACACACACACACACACACACACACACACACACACACAGCTCAAGGGCTGGGCCCTTCCACTTGACCGCTCTCTGTGGCAGAGAGGGTATATACTCCCCGTGACAGTGGCACTCTGTTGTCCTCCTGGAGACGGAGCTCAGCCCCTCCAACCTGCCTGGCCGCCGAGAGCTGGCCCACGCCCATCCTTGTTTGCTGTGCCTTTCATGTCCTACACGCAGAGTTGAAAAGCTGGGCTGATCCTGGAACGACACCTTCCATCCACCCTCTCCCCGGATGATGTTTTTCTCCATTCGCTAGATCTGAATGAATTCAAAGTCCCTTTGTATTCATCTGCAAGTCAACAGCGGTGCCGGTGTCGTGCCAGGCTAATCTGCTTTTCTTCTTCTGGTTTGAAAATGACTGACAGAGACAGTGTTGGTAAAGTCCCAACTGATTCAAATCTCAGGCCACTGGTTCATGTGAAGATGCCAGGATATGGTTTTTCCTGGATTGAATTTCAATGGGATCCACCCTTTGGAAACAGGAAAGCACTGTAATCTTTCAATATTTTTCAAAGAATTCAACCTTGTCTATCTTGTCTTGTTTAATCAAAGTCATCAGGATTCATACTAATGAAATGGCCTTAATTTATAGAATCACATATAATCCAATGTTGAATACATACAGTATGATAATTATTAAATAAGCGCAAGTGAATAATTTAATACAATGAACATATTAACATATGATAGGCTATATTATAGTTGTAAAATACATAAAGCTTTAACAATACTTATGTTTATTGAAAAAGGGTGGATATAAATTTGTGCAGTGACACATCTCAATTTCAGTTTTAACTCCACATTTTGCGATTTGTAATCCGCATAAAAAACTGAAGGGATGTGTCAAGCTTTTAAAACCGCGCACTTCTGTGGCACACTGCACTCTAACTGTTGCTGCATGAGTTTACATTACATCACCATAATCAAGGACAGTTTACTGCTACATTTTTTTTATTTTGTACGTATACATATATATATATATATTTATATATATATATATATAGTTATAGTTATATATATATATATATATATATACACGTGTATGTACATATATATAAAACATAATATATTGTATGTACAGTTTATAGAACACTACAGTAGGCCATGCGCCAATGTTGTTCATATTTACAGTATATATATATAAAACATAATATATTGTACGTACAGTATATAGAACACTACAGTAGGCCATACGCCAAAACCGTTTGTCCAAAGCAAGCTGATCCATTTTTCAATGTTGATAAGAGCTTTAAAATGAGAAAACAAATTGGGACAAAATGAAATCAAGGAACATTTAGAAAAGATAAAAACGTGCAATGTGGTGAAAGACTGATTAATCGCAATTAAATATTTTTCATCAAGCACTCATTTTTGTATCTCATTTCCCCCGCACTGTTGAAAAGCCAGCAGCCTATCTGCGTTATGACATTTGAACATCATTTGGAAATGAGAAAATGACTTTGTCAATTTTCATACTTAATTCACACAAAAATAGGCTTCACCATGTTGTTATTTCAAATACAGTGGACTATTTACTCAATGACCAGAACATTGCTACATAGTGATATGTAGCGTCATTGAGATATGAAATGACCTATATCGGGATAAGAGGTGTTTGTTGGTGAATGCATATTATTTTATAGAACAATATTTATTTAACGTTTACTTTTGTGATTCAGACAACAGAGTTGTTGTGAGCAAGCCTGCAGCTGGTCCGGTTCAGTGTAGTTAACACGGGAAAGGTTTTTGAAATGACCACACCTGTTGTAGTACTGGTTATAAGAGTTCCCTAGAGCTAAAGTAACTAAGTCCTACCATCACCACCTTCACATACATGGTTTGATGGACTGCTGGCCTTAGCGCCTTTAAATACATGAAGCATGCTGTGATTAGATCTTGAGTGTAGGCATTATGTGAAGAATTGATTTGATTCTTTGAATAATAATTCCATCTCTCTTTAATATAGTCAATACAGTGGGCAATAATGAATAGCATGCAGGATTACATTAGAGGTCTTTCGACATTTCGCTGGCTCCCAGATTGCTCCGGGTGCAGACATCCCTCCTTGCGAGGCCTAATGAAGCATCGTGCACTCCTATGGCAGTCTACTTAATCACCCCACCATGGCTGCATTGTTTGAGGAGTAAAACCTGTGTTGGGAGGTTGGAGGTGTGAGCCCGACTTCCCATGGAGTTCACCGAGTCGACATAAGGTGCCATCTGTTTATGTGTTTAGTCCAAGTCAGTTTATTTCTCTCCGTGTTTTTAGACTTTGTTTGATTGTGGATGATGCTCTGAATTATCTCAGTGGTTCTCAAACCAGTGCAGATGTAACATCTGTAAAACACGTGTCTTTGTTCTCGGGCTGCATAGATATTTAATTTATCACAGGAGCATTGATAGCACAGCATGATGGAGAAAAAAAGTATTTTTTCATGACAAATGTGTTTTGGAGCCGCTCTCATATCAAAAAATGTGACCGAGTCTATTATCGGCCATAAACCATGACAACCAGAGACTGATATTAGTAATCAGAGGTGCAGTGCTTCCACTGGGTCAGTCGCCCACTCATAGTCTAATAACCACGGTGTCTGCCCCCCCCGACTCAGATTGGTTAATCAAAGGTTAACAAAAGAGGGACTATACTTAACAATCTAATTGGAATTAAATCTACCACTGCACTGATAAAACAGAACAGGAACATTAGATGTGGAGTGTTAAATATTAGATCTATGTCTTCTAAAGCAGTACTAGTAAACCATCTGACCATTAATCCTAAACCTAAACTAAATCATAACTCCTCAAAAGCCTTGTTCTTAATCTTTAACTTCCATCAGGAAAACATTACAGCCAATTAGATTTGTTGTTATTTCCCGAGCTCCAGGACCAGATTCTGATTTTATCAGGTGTAGTCCTTAAATCAGACACAGTTCTTATTGTAGGTGATTTTAATATCCATGTGGACGTTGCCAAAGATAGCCTTAGTACTGCTTTCATCTCACTACTAGACTTAGCTGGTTTCAGTCAGAGTGCATAAGGCCACTCACAGTTTGAACCACACCCCCGAACTTGTGCTGACATATGGCATCCATATTGAAGATTTAATAGTATTTTCGCAGAATTCTTTATTATCAGACCCTTTTCTAATAACATTTGAATTCTTACTACCTCACTATAGTAAACTAAATAAAAGCTTCTACACTAGATGCCTATCTGACAGTGCTATAGCTATATTTCAGGAAGATACTCCAACAGCACTCAGTTTAATTCTGTTCCATAACATACCAGAGGAACTTTATGTTTACTTCGGTCCCTCCCAAATTGGAACATTTGTAGATGGAGCTACAACCCCCCTACGGATGACTTTAGACTCTGTTGCTCCTCTCGAAAGGGTGATGAAGCAAAGGAAAGTAGCTCCTTGGTATAACTCCCAAACTCCCAAATTAAAACAAATCGCGTGAAAACTTGAAAGACAATGGCGTTCTACCAAACTGGAAGAATCTCGTTTAGATTGGCAAGACAGTCTGAAAATGTTTAGGAAGGCCCTCAGAAATGGCAGATCAGACTATTACTCATCACTAATAAGAACAACCTAAGGTTTCTTTTCAACACTGTAGCCAGGCTGGCAGGGAGTCCCAGCTCTGTGTAGCCATCAATGCTTATAGCGCTGAGTAGGGACACCTTTGAATCAAACTACGCTTGTTTAAGGCCTCTTTTCCAATCAATCTTAATTTGTTAATGTTAATGATAAATCCTCCAAGAACGCTGAAGTTAGCCACAGCGTTCCACAAGGTTTAGTGCTTGGACAAATTCTGTTCTCCTTATATAGGCTTCCTCTTGGCAACATTATTAGGAAACACTCAATGATTTTCCATTGTTATGCAAATGACACCCAATTACATCTATCAATCAAGCCTGACAAAACCACTCAGTTAGCTCAACTTCAAGCATGCATAATATAAAGCTACTCTGGAGGGTATTGCCCTGGCCTCTAGCCCTACTGTCAGAAATCTAGGAGGTCTTTTTGATCAGGATATATCCTTTAACGCCCATCTAAAACAAGAATAGCCTTTTTTATCTTCATAACATTGCCAAAATTAGGAACATCCTGTCTCAGAACGATGCTCATAAACTAGTCCATGCATTTGTTACTTCCTGGCTGGACTACTGGAATTCTTTATTATCAGGAGGCTCAAATAAGTCTGTTAAGACTCTCGAGCTGATCCAAAATGCTGCAGTGCATGTTCTGACAAGAACTAAGAAAAGAGATCATTTTTCACCTGTATTAGCTTCTTTGCATTGGCTTCCTGTAAAATCCAGGATTGAATTCAAAATCCTTCTCCTGACCTACAAAGCTCTAAATAGTCAAGCACCATCTTATCTTAAAGAGCTCTTAGTGCCTTACTGTCTTACTAGAGCACTGCGCTCCCAGAGTTCAAAGTTGCTTGTGGTTCCTAGAGTCTCTAAAAGTAGAAAGGGAGCCAGATTCTTCAGCTGTCAGGCTCCTCTACTGTGAAACCAGCTTCTGGTCTGGGTCCGGGGGGCAGACGCCGTCTCCACATTTAAGAGTTAACTTAAAACTCTCCTCTTTGATAAAGCTTATAGTTAGGTAGTGATGAGTAGCAGCGCTTGCCTAGACCGGCGGGGGAGGGTGTATAGCCACAGACATTGCACCCCTTCTCTTCTCTGCTTCTCTTCATAGTAAAGGCTCCTCTCTCTACCCTGTCTCTCTTAGTTCTGCTGTAATGGTTTTAGACTGCCGGGGGACTTCCTTTGACACACAGAGCTCCTCTCTCTTTTGTCTTTCCGTCTGTGTGCCTCAATGTTGCAGAAATGCCTTTTACTAACCTAGCTCTGAGAGTCATTCCCCGGAGTACTTATGTTCTTTATATGAACTACTAGAACTGTTGGGTCCTTGTAAATTATAGAGTGGTCTAGACCTACAGTATCTGTATATCTGTAAATTATAGAGTGGTTTAGACCTGCTCTATCTGTAAATTATAGAGTGGTCTAGACCTGCTCTATCTGTAAATTATAGAGTGGTCTAGACCTGCTCCGTCTGTAAATTATAGAGTGGTCTAGACCTGCTCTATCTGTAAATTATAGAGTGGTCTAGACCTGCTCTATCTGTAAATTATAGAGTGGTCTAGACCTGCTCTATCTGTAAATTATAGAGTGGTCTAGACCTGCTCTATCTGTAAATTAAGGAGTCGTCTAGACCTGCTCTATCTGTAAAGTGTCTCGAGATAACTCTTGTTATGAATTGATACTAATTGAATTGAAAAGTCAAAGGCAAATGGATCTTATATATATATATATATATATACTGTACATACTGTATATAATGTATTATGTGTAAATAACTTTCTATTGCTCTGCTGCTCCCCTTCTGACATGAATGAGAGTCGGAGCCACCACTTCAAAAGTCACCTTTAGTTTTCAAACGGGTGCGTGGGACCACCTGTAGTCCCAGGTCAGAAGACCTGAGGTACTGGGTTCAGTACCCGAGCAGGTCACAGATTAAAAAAGGGGCCTGGCCATGCGATGCTTTACGGCTGCAGTGCTAGTTGCAGCACTGTTTGGATGATATTTGCAGCACAGAAACAGACAAGAAAGACTTTTTGTTGATGGCAACCACTGTAGGTTGGATCTGCTCACTTGTCACAGTTTGCCACACTGGAAGCCAACAGTACACGTCCAGGGAAAAGTTTGACATCTCCTTTGTCTCTGAAAATGCTGCAGCCCTGACAGCGCTGAGCGGCGCCTGGCTATTCTTCTTTATGATTATAGAGTTAGCAAGTGCTTCACCAGATGTCATCCCACTGTTCTGTTTATGTTGGCGTGTTGAGGGGTGAAACATTGTTATAGAAATGCATTACCACCTTCATTAAACTGAGACCAATCGCAGGCAGGATTATGTAAATGAACCCTGATATGAGAATCTGTATGCCCAGGACAGAGATCCAGCGGTGCCAAGAAGAGCTGGCTGGGAAGCTCTCACTCTGAGCCAAAAGTCTCTGGCTCCAGCAGTGGCGAGCATGTGTCGGTCTCGATGTTTGAGTTACTTTGCATTTTTGCTCCCGACAGTCTTCATCATACATTTGGAAATTGCGGAGGTAATTGGGGAATATGTCAGCACAGACATACAAAGGTAATCATTAGCTCTTCCTAGAGAGAGCTTTTTTTTCATTGTTCTACAAATTCAGTGTAATGGTCCATGTTTTAAGAACAATCACAAGGCAAATCAATCAAGTAATGAGCTTAGCCATCTGTGCATCTTCCTGTTCTTTTATCACATTAGGCTGGCTGGTTACAGTCTGGAATGCACACATGGACGCATACATAAAGACACAGAGAGGGAGGGTGACATCCAGTCATTAGCAGCATATTTTTTCGAGGAATTGCTTCTTTTCTGTTAATGGGACTGTTGCAATTCATCGACACTGCTTGTTGTTTCATAAACCTCTATGATAGGCCGGCCGCATATTCATAGGGATCAATTAAACACATACATTTTAGATGTGGAAGTGGAAGACAATTGAAACTGTCTTAATCAGCATTTTAAAATAGCATCAAGGGGTCTGCATACTGTCAGTTCAGGGAAAGAGCAGTGCCGGTTCACATCCACACACAATAAAGAAACATCTGCCCAAGCGGGCACAACCAGGTACATTTTTTAATATTCTTGCCAAAAGGAAGAACCTTCAAAAGGAGCATCAGCATCTCTGAGTGTGTGGCTGCCCAGGGAAGTAAAGCTCCACAGGGCTGAAGGTAATGGCCATATTGCCTGCAGCTCTACCAGGGGAGGCATGAGTGTTGCCTTAGGCCACTGTCAGGAGAGGAGAGGAGGGCTGAGTGCAGTACTTGTCATGGCTCCTGTATAAGAACCACTTTGAGATCACTACCCCAACAGAGAGCTTTTCTAAGTATTGGCGGAGAGAAAAAATCCCGCTGATATTAAGTGATACTGCAACAAAGCTCTAATGCCTTCCCCATGAAATGGTGATTAGATGACAGCAGTTGGAGACATGCTCCGGTTTGAAAATTAGAACCATATCAATTATTCAGAGAGTCACCTGGCTTCTTTGCTCCATACTTCCAAGCCCTGAGATTCTATGACGCTCCTTTTCAAATCTCTGGGGCCGTTGGCGTGGCAGAGGCATCTCATCTGGATTGCTGTGTAAAACAAGAACAACATTAACTTT
Source organism: Etheostoma cragini (assembly GCF_013103735.1). Taxonomy (NCBI): domain Eukaryota; kingdom Metazoa; phylum Chordata; class Actinopteri; order Perciformes; family Percidae; genus Etheostoma; species Etheostoma cragini. Next base: position 440,882 of record NC_048409.1, on the reverse strand, counting down.
GACTGATGTCCCGCATATCAATAATTAAACTGAACATCATCCCTAGGGCTAGATATATATCAGAAAAGAGTCAGTCTATGTGCCTGTGGAACAGCATGCAATAATGCCCTTGGCTGTTAGCACTTTGTCACGGAGCTGCAGATCACAGTGTGCAGACCCCATGGCACCACAGACCACCACTGGGCAGTGGACATTATTACAGAAAGGACTGCGGTTCTGATGTGATATCGAGTTTACCCTGAGGACGTGCTGCACAGACAGAAGAGCTATTTTTCTTTTATGGTCAGTCTTTCACTGATGTATTGTACATAATTCAAAATGAGTGGAAATGTGTGGCTTTCTTTAATAGCCTTTAGCATCGCACAGTGCAGACTGTTGGTTTACTGATGTCTTTTTAAGTGTGCGGGCTCTTTTGTTGTCTTTGACATCATGTTGTGTGTTTGCAGGATTGTGATGAAAGCCAAAATATATCTCGGCATATCTCCCCCCATGGTAATGACAGCATGCGCTATGTCCAATGTATTTAGGTTGTGTGCAGGTAGTGTTTACAGTGTTTCCTCCCTAGCTGGGGATAAACACCTTGCCCATAGCATTAGTGGAGGAGAGAAATGGTTTTTGATGGACGCATCACTGCGAGCGACTGCCTGAGCTCTCTGTGAGGGATTATACAGAAGTTAGTGTAAGAGGTCCTTCTCTCTTAGGCTGAGCACTCATGAGACCAGTCAAATATTGTAAGATATTATTTGCACATTTCAAAAGCAGTGACTTTGGTAAAGTTGCCAGAGCTGTTCCTTTTCTTTTTTGCATTGCTGAACCACTACTTTTTGTGGCATTAATAAAAATGGCCAAGGTTTCTACCGTTTTGAGATATCTCATCACTTGCATGTATTCAGTTAATAGAGGCGGTTAGCATTGAGAATGACAGCTAAATCTCAATTCACCGCAGCTGAACGGCGTTACTCGATGCCATCATATTGGGCAGCTAGGGTTGCTCTTTTTGGAAGTCACCTGGGCCCCTCTAGGAGCAGAACCATGATCAGACTTCTGAGGCAACAGCTGCCATCCCGCTTCCCTCAAGCTACTTCGCTGCAGGGAGTTTTGTTAGTTATTCACCCTCATCACTGATAATCTGATTCCATTTTCGACCGAGCAGGATAATGATGACAATTTTTAAGAGTGTCAGCTTATCCCCAACTGCTTCAGTAGACCAGTTAATTTAAGAGTGTGGCTTACTACACTCACACAATAGACCGACACATTGTGTGTGTGTGTGTGTGTGTGTTTGTCCCTCCCCATATGGATATTCTTGACTCAGCTGGAGGATTTGAGTATAGGGAGGTGTTATAGTGAGGCCACACGCCGTAGCCGACCTGATGCCCATTGATCTGTCTGCACAGGTTCATTGACTGTACAATCTGCGGTTTTTTAAATATCCACAACCAAGATTTGGTAGAACTGGGTGGTGTTGTGTAGCAATCAATCAATCAATTTAAAGATTTTTCTGTAAAGGGGATTCAGACATTTTCCATCAACTTGTGGACGACTTGCTGAAGCGGTCAGGCTTGTCAAATCACTACTTCATAAACCTTACTGTTTTAGTTTTTCCTTCAGAGCTGCAGATATCAATTGATTAGTTGTCAATTATTAAATTAATCAACTATTTTAATAATCAGATTTCTTTGAGTCATTTAGCTAGAAAAAAATTCAAAATTCTTTGATTCCAGCTTGTTAAATGTGAAGCTTTTCTAGTTCCTTCTGTCATCTGTAACAGTAACGTGAACATGTTTGAGTTGTGGACAAAACAAGACATTAGAGGACTTCCTATTGAGCTTTGGGAAACACTAATTGACATTTTACAGACTAAACAACTACTCTGTTAATGGAGAAAATAATCAATCAATTAATTGGCTGTTAGTTGCAGCCCTACTTACTTTTCTAAATGTGTGTTTCTCCTCTAACAGTCTTTATTGTATTTCTCTTCATTCTGTTTCCTTCAGTTTTGTTGTGTGGCTGCCGTTGCAAGTGTATCATAACATTATTACTAGTAGTACCGCGAGTATTGGTTGGCAGTGGTGGAAAATAACTCATACATTTATGTATTTATTTATGAAATTGCTCTGCACGGGTACAATGTTGAGATACTTGTATTTTACTACGCCACCTTGTCCACTATTTTTTTTTTTTTATTGTTGGACTTATGTTTATTTGACAGCTAAATATTAGTGTTTTTTGGCAGTTTGTACACTCAAAACATATCGTCACCTTGTAAATTATGCATTGCTTTTCATTACAGTAGCCAAATTGTTAACGTGTGCCTCATGTTGGTAAATTAGTAATAATCAGCTAATAATATAATGATCTAATAACATTACATTCCCAGGGTTGAGAACCATAGACATAAGTAAAATATCTCAATATCTTTCTCTCCACTTGTGGTTGAAGAAGTCATGTTAGTAGAAGGATTTGGACAAGGAATCCCAGCAATCACCAATCCCTACAGGAAACACTGTCAGGCTGAGTAGCAGGGGGCCTGAGTGGGGGGCCACGCTGGCCCCGCCATGTAAGTTGTCTGAGTGGAGAGCAGGAGAAGTTGTAGCAGTGAGTCAACGCTGTGAGTCCTGGGAAGCCAAGGCTCGATAGTTCCAGTGAAAGAGAACGTTGGTGCTGAGCCGATGATACAGTCTGCTGGAACTCCAGCGATTTTTTTTGTGCCTCTGTCTTCTGCCCGTGCTTTCTTGCCAAAACGGGATACCGTCCTTCTGTCATGAGCCATTGGTTCTTTTCACAGATTTTAAACCTGTTTAATCTGGCTCTTTCTTGTGTGCCGCTTGTAGAAACAGAATGATTTGTTACTATTCATGAAAGAACATTTGCTTGCCTAAGCAATACTGTAGCTTTATCCCCAGTTGTAAATGTAATTGTAAATACCTTTTTTTTTTTTAAATAGGTCTTAAACCAGGCTTTTTAGCTGCCTTGACCCTCCTTACACACACTCACACTCACAAGCTCTGGTGTTTCCCCAGTCCAGCAGCCTACCTACAGCATAGCTGAGAGACTCATTAGTTCTCTTTTTCGCTGTGGATCCTGGCCCACATGCTCATGCTATAGTAGTTCTGTCAGGCCAAGCTGCTGGTGTCAGAAATAATGGTACTGTAGGTGTATGGTTAGGAAAAGTGCGATGAGTGCACTTTATTTCTCTCCAAAAGAGGAATAATGAAGTACATGGTCTGCATTCCCCATGGGAGGTGTAAGTTAGCGTGCACACCTGACAGTCATTGATGTACATTCCTTTCTCAGGAGCAGGTAACATGATTTATTTGCTCTGCTATTTTTGTCTGACCTAATTGGACATTATTTGCATCACATCAATGACACGGGTAAATGTGGCGAAGGAATATCAAAGTTAAATTTTATTTCCCAAAGGCTGGAAATATAGACACTCAGGCTCTACAGTAGAGTATGAATTTATGCCTGCTGTCCTTGGTCAGCCTGATATTTCCAAACTCTGTCAGCTCAACCCTGAGCACAGAATCATGAATTAACTGTAAGACAACACAGAGAGACAGAGAAATATTGGGAACAGTTCAGTCTCATCTTTACACCTTTATTCAGCTAGATTACTCGGTCGTATAGCACCCTAACTGTGACCGCATGTGGCCAGATAAACTGATGTTCCGTCACCCATGTCAACAAATCATTATTTGATTCTTCGGATGTTGCTCCAACCTTCACTTTTAGTTCACGTAAAATGTTGTTTGAGCTGCAATCTGCAGCCCAATATCGGCTGCCCTGTAAAACCAGAGCAATATCTCCTCGTTGCTTTATCTTATTACAGATGTGTCAATAATTTGGTCCAGATATGGGAGCTGTTGGTATTATAGGCTGTATAAACTGTGGCCTTGTAAATAATGCTTAACTTCATCGAGTATATCTTATAACTAGGGCTGAGTATTGTTATCAGAAATATTAAATACTGGTACCGATACTAAGAGACGGACGTTGAACAAGGAACATAACAAGATCTTGGTAGAAGCATGCCGCATGCTTATTGGCTCCATGGCGCTGAAGGGATTCACACCTTAGGTGTGTAAATTGGGTAATGAATGATGAGACGTTTTTTAATACTCTATACTTTAGAGGAAAATTGGTCGGTGCCTAAAAAGGACTGAATTGCGTACCCAGCCCCGTCTATGAACAGCCCGTCCTGCCAATGTGATACAGCTCCACTTTCAATACCAACCCTTTATAAACAATGTTACCCCCAAAAATATGATTTGATGGAGAGAGTTTAATGATCAAAGAATTTCTGTCGTTGTAATTTGAGTGTTTGAACTTGCAACAGCTTAAATTGTCCCACAGGTGTTCTTTGGCCTCATTAACAGCTGAAAGCAGAATTAAGGATTCCCAATGGAAACACTATAGGCCTTTGTTCGCCATTTGGAAAAATGTGCTGTATAAGCCTGTCTTAAGCTCCCAATCAAGGGTGCTTACAAATTGAGTATTTCAACAAGGAGAATTTTTTTATTTTTTTATTTAACCTTTATTTATCCAGGTAAACTGTTTGAGAACCACTTCTCATTTACAAACATGACCTGGCCAAGAGGCTACAGAAATAAATAGGAACATACTGTACAACTTTACATAGTCAAACACATAACACATAACACAAGCAACTGAATGTTGCTATCTCAGTATGTGAGACTAGATTCAGCTCAAATCACTCGCTCAACAAAGAAAAATGCTTCATTTGATTTTTTTTACAACCAGATTTATGACCAGATTGGATGAGTAACAATACTTTACAGTTTATGTCACACTTTATTTCTTGTGGGTGGCTAGGTTAGTTAAAGCCCCATTAATCATTTTATATTAACGCTGAATCAAATGACTTTGTGTAATGTGAAGGGGAGAGTTATCCCCATACCCCTTCTTTTAGCTCACTCCTTCGGATTTACAGCACATTTGCTGAACGGTTCAATCTCATCACTCGCATTTATTATATTTATATATTCACTCGTATTCCAGCAGCAGCATACATCTTGATTCAGCAAGCAAAGTCTTTGCCCATTCAGTCGTAAAGAAGCCACCAAAAGTGTTGAGGTAGTCACAGAGATTAGCGAGTTTGATCATTTTTGTTCCATACCATTATATATACACATTCTATAAAAAAGGACTCACAACAAAAAATGGAAGGTACCTTCTTGTCGTCAACATCTACAAATACAACAGTTAAGGTGGTAGTTTTAACTGACTCACTCGAACAACTTCTGGCCTAAAGGAAAGCGTTCATGCTAACTTTCATTGCAACTGCAAATAATTCATATACTGTTGCTCTGTAATCTCAGCTCCCTTTGAAATTCCCATAACAATCATTTTGTATACTCAGCCTAAGATAAGAACAATCATACTAATGATGTCTGTTTATTAGGACTAAATGTATATTTCCCTTAGTTGCACACTTGAGACAAAACTGCTTAAAAAAGACTCTGTGGGATGGCCAAGTAAGAGATGCCCCTCTCCGGGTTATCAAGTAGACGCCCTTTTTTACTGATGTTACGCTGTGAGGCCCAAAACACCTCCAGAGGGTTCAGCGGTAAATCCCGGTGTCCCAGGTTCAGCCCCTAGATGCCATCCACTACCTTGAGGGCCCAGGTGGTGCCTTTCTTTTAATCCACAGCCACTGGCTCCTCTTTTCAGCTCTTTTCACCGTGACTAATTAAAAATGATGACATCATACTGAAACAGCTCTCCCTTCTCAATAGCGCGGAAAATGCTGCCAGACTCCAGCTCTTCTTCCAGACTAGGCTTCTTCTAGCCATTCAATAAATTATAGTTAATATTTAATCCCTGTCTCCGATATAAGTCAATTGCATTTTTTTTAAAGACGGTATTGAAACTGATGCGTTGCTATTTCTTGCAGGATACCGTATTACCGTATTACCGGCCAACCCTAGTAGGGAGGTTGTTCACGTTCATTTGCCGCCTTTCCAGCACTGCTGCTAGTCAAGTTTGAATTACCTTATTTAAATGATATTAATTTCTGAATCAGATTACCAATAATTCTGAACCCTACTTGGCAGACAAATCAAAGATCATGATCCATGATTCTGTGGAGGTTTCCCAGTTGAAGTGCTTCAAACTGGCCTGATTGGAAGAATGACCTCCATTCATTCTTTTGTATCTGACCGCCGTTGCTAATCTAAAACTGCCTGTGAAAGCAATTGATTTTTTTTTTTTGTTTGCAATGGTTTAAGGTTTTACCACTAAATATTAACAAAAATCTTTATTACATATCATCAATAATTTATACAAAGAGAGAATAATGTGAATTGCTTTTGATGTGGGGCATTTAGTAGTAACTGCTCTGTCTCCGCAGGATTTCCAGCTGCAGTGTGTGTGTGGATGGCACATGTTCGCCATGCTGAGACCTGACAGTTATTGCTCTGCTGAAGATGTGGAAACATGCAGACTGTATCCATTAGGGACATAACAGACTATCATGAATGAACCCACCGTCAAGTAGTATTTTTTATGTGATACAGATATGACTTTAAAGCAGGTGGAGTTTGGCTTGTTTGGTTGATGCAAGATTAGTTTTTAAACCTTTATTATAAAACGTAAATTGTCTCAAGTCTGATAACTGATTCTTTTGTGATGCTCTGTTGAATTGCAGTGAAAATTGGCAGTTAGACATTAGAAAAATCACACAGGAGTTTCCGTTTGACCCTTTGTTTTATGGTCAAATGATAAATGAAACTCGTTGTCTGTTCAAGTGCAAATAATCAAATGTGTAGCATGCAGTGCCTAAAAATGAGCATTTATCTATTTTCAGTTTGTCACTTCTTTAGTTCATCATGCACTTGGAAGCAAATCTCTCAAAAGCTTCACAACAATACATATACAGTACATACATGTATAAATTAATTCCTTGACTCAAACTAAATAAACTGGTGCTAACTGGTTTAGTCACAGTGTTACTGCTGATATTTCAAGGAGTTTACAAAAATGCACATGAATAAAACCCTTATATTTTATATAAAAAGGCAAGTTAGCCTTTATACTGCCATAATATTGATACCTTTGATGTGTTAGATCAATAATTTTTGATATAAATATTGTACATCAAAATTACACTGGACGCAGACAGAAGCTTACATTTCCAAGCTCACAAGGTTAATCTATACCGACAGCCTATCAATCTTTGCAGAGGAAAAGTATTCTCTCTGTCCATCTCGTGAGGAGTGTGATGGAGGGCTCAGCCAGGGATATCACTTAGCCAACCTCCCCCACTCGTCTCTGCCCTCTCTCAAGGGGCTGGAGTGATTCTTCAGCAGCAGTGTGTGAACAGTCCCTTCCCACACCATGCATCCATCACTTCAGACACATAGCAATCAAGGCACATTAGTTGCAGGGGATTTTATTTTAATCGCGGAGCGGTTGTTTGGAAGGTGGGTTATTAAAAGTAGGGTAAATGCCATGTCATGCCATTTCTTTGTGGCATATAGTAAACAAACACATGAATAATAACCTGCACCGGAGAGCGTTCTGTAGTCAAGGGCATTCAGTGTGGCTTGACTGCGATGACTGCTGAAGTGACAATGCTGATAAAAATTGAAGGTCTTGTTTTTCTGTCAACGTGGGGACATGAGCAAATCGGATGATTGTTAGTCTATGTAGGAACTTTCGGCAAGACTGTCATAGATATCAGTTATGACAGTGCAAAATGACACATTGCACATGAGGCAGAGAAACAAGTGAAAGAGACACTTGTTTGGACAAGGGGCTGAGATCAGAACATGTGAAAGTTGTTGTATTGAGAACGGGAGAAGCTTGCCCTGAGAAGTGCAGTCAGTAGTTATGTATTTTCTATTTCCTCCGGAGTGAAGAGTAAAGCCATGAATACATAATTGAACAAAGGCGAAATAGTTCAGTACAAACAACAACCCCTGCAAGCCCCATTAGTATGAGCTGCTAGGGCTGAACAAAAAAACAAATTCCACTTTCTCCTCAATGTTGGTGGCAACATGAAAAGGTCCTCGAGCAGAGTGTCGCTATAAATACACAATTCATCAAATTCTTTAGCACAAGAAAGTAACAGTTTCCATGTGATTACAATAATGAACATATCGAGCCTTATCTTAAAGCAGTGTCTTCACCCTTGGACCCTGGCAAGTGGTGGATTAGAGAGCTATAATTATCGAACATGGTGCGAGAAAATGGTATTTATTGGCATTATCTCAGTTCATGATGTCAGCCTGACTCGATTAACTCCTCCAGTGAAGAGTGAATGAGGTTATGAGCCTTATCAGGTGGGATTGTGCCTGTGAGCTGTTTGCTGTTTGCCTTTGTCAGTCATGAAGACCTTCTTATTGATGGCTGGGGTTCGGGAGGCTAAACCGATATTACAGTTTTTAATGGCAGCCGTGCAGATACTGTGCTCCCCGCTGCACTGTGAAACCTTTGTTATTCCTGCCTCCAAGCAAACATGTCTTTAATCAACTTTGAGACATTGTGCTGAGGAGTAGCTTTAGAGATGTGTTAATGAAAACAGTGAAGAAACCCATACCGCTTCAACACATTGTGAAAGATGTTTGCAAAGCTATCATTCTAACAACTTATGTCTGCTCTCATTCTCTTGGCATCGTCTGAGGTGGACAGACTGAAATGGTGCTACGCAGCCCTGAAGACAGATGAGGTGTTTGTTCTTAGCTGAAGATATCTGTGGCCATCTAGGTAAAACCAGATTGCACATGATGGATGAAAAGAGTTGACTGCCACTTTGAGTGCAGATTCCAAAAAGTATAGTATAAGTAGAATAACCAAATTAAGTAGAATGTTGACATCCATCCAGTAAATCTCTTCTTATCATGGGTTGACATATGAAAGTGAAAACATGTTGAACGTACCTTTATTACAGTAATGCCACAACACTACCATACAGGAGTGATGCATTAGGAAGACTACAAAAGCAACTACAAAGGCAAATAATAATAGTTCTGACTTAATTCCAAGACTGTTAATTACACAAAATACAGGAATAATGAGGAAGGCCTGACAGACGTGGATAGCCCCTTTATAAGTTTCCTGTTTGGAGAGAAGTAAAGGAGTGGGCTCGGCCGTTTGATGCCACGGTTATCTTAATACATGTAGATCTCTCAGCTGCTTTGGAGAGCATTGTTCTAGCCCGTTTGAATCATCGTCAGCTGCTCCTTCCCGTGATTGGAACAATGTTGCTCCTTCTGGGAGATAAGAGGATGTTTAGGTTAGTGTGTGAGAACGTGGTTTCAATAAATATGTATTCTGTTAATCAACAAACATAATGTGAGGGGAGTGTGCACTTGGGGTTAGCCAAGGCAAATTTCAGTTTGTTACTTTCTACAGTCATGGGTGATTCCAAACTATATCCTCATGACGAAGCTTCACAACCTCTTTCAAAGGCCTTTCAGTAACTGGGATCTGTGGATGGTGCATTCTCAAGGTGAAAGTGTGTCATTTCTCTTTCTATTTGCTGTGACATGTTGCAGAAAGACTGGATGCCCTCAGAGCACAACTTTGATGATAGCTTGTGATGACCTGCCCAGGTGCGAGAATACCATTAGACCTTCTGGACAGGTGGCAATGCCAGAGAGGAGGGCTTGGAGCCTCAATAATGAGGGCTATGCCAGCTAGACCCCCATCTGTTGCCATGCAAAGAACTCTGATCCATTAAATTGCGGCACACTTAAGTTTTGTCACAGATGAGAAAAGGTCTACTCCTGCGGGATTGCGGGGTTTCTAGTACCTTGAAGCCATTTTTAGTCACCTGTTTAAAACACATATTTTAATGGGCCAGCTCTTGTCTTCTGGTTTAATTATGTTTGTATTAAGAGTTTTTGTTCTCACGGAAAATATCTACATTTGTTAAGGCACTGTATTTTTACTTTCACAAAAACATTTTCTTCTACCTACACTGTACTTGCTCTGTACTTCTCCATACTAATCTACAGGGAGGCTATTTTTAAAGAGCCGACCCAGTCTGTGTATTTACTAATTAGAATATGTGACAGTGCCCAGAGGAAGATGCCTCATAGGCAGTGAAATGCAGTGAAGCCAGAGAAAGGAGCTCCTTAAAAACAGTAATAAAACAGGTAGTCCTTCTCAAACCTATTTATCTTTGTAAAGGATCAGTTCACCCAAATTACAACCCCCCCATTACAATTTAAATGAGGGAATGGGATTTTATTTGTGATGCTCACAGCTTTGCAAAGTTACATTAATTACCTTTTATGTTTTACAGAAAAATCTTTGTCCACAAATAGTTTCTCAGCAAGTTTTTGTGTCTCTGGTACTTTGGATAATCCAAAGAACACGCTGTCAACTGTTTTTATAATGACTGTTGGGAGGTTTTTGGATTATCCAAAGTAAGAGGACATTGTATCAGGAAAGAGGCATCTGGATTGAAATTCTAAGGGTCTACATTGTTATTGCTTTAAGCACAAGAAAGAAAACTATTTAAATTGGGAGAGGGGTAGACAATATTTTGTTAGCAGACAACACCCAAACTATCTTCATGTTAGCTATTAGGTACTACAAGTAAGAAAAATGTGCTTTTGGAATTTGGGGGAACCAACCCTTTAGAAACATATTGGATGGAATACTGGAATGACTGTGTCCAATCCAACATAAAAACAACCTGATCCATCTGAAGGAAGCTTGGAAGAAATCTTGTCCTCACCTGAAATGTCTAATTGTTTTATCCCCCCTCCCCCTTACCTTCTGTTTCCTTGATTATTTTCTTCTCATTTTACATTTGTATATTCTTTAATTACAACTCCAGTATTACTGTGGTTTCTTAAAATGCAAATAAGAAAAATAGAAGAAATATCCCATTGGGCAGAATGACACGTGTAGGTGGCAGTGGATGATTTTGCACATCATAGTGGATGCATCTTTTAATGCATGTTCATGCTCTGCATTCTGCTTTTGTCACTTTGAAAATCTACTTTGACAATTATACTGTGGAAGTGTCATGAATAATCCACCATATCCATAGGGATGAATGTGGTTAAGTGTTGCCTTGCCTGAACCCAAACAATCTCTTCCTTGAGCTATCTTGTTTTTTGTGCCATGCTCTTCTCTCGCTCTCTCTCTCTGCCTCTGCCCATCTCCGTCTCTCTCCAACTTTGTCTTTTGTTGCACTAAATCCAGCAATAATCATAAAAAGGCTGCTAAAGCTAAAGATGAAGCTTGTGATTTCCATCTTATTGGCTCTGCTTAGATATTATGCATTGTTTTAGAAAGGCAAGAGAGAATCTGTTAGGGATTACGAGTAAATGATGGCACTGGGAACTGAGCTACGCGGAGTGACCCTGTCGACGGGGACCTTTGCAAGGCGAGCAGTTTCCTCGGATTCCCCATTCTTGGCCAAGTGGTTGCTGTGTCGCTAGAACCCGTGGTGCGCCGGTTGTCAAAGGAAAGTGAATTCCCAGCACATATTCTGCCTCACAACCGGTCTGGGCGCTGCACTCAGTGTATCTTCTGGCCCATTTCCAGCAGACACGTCGTCTCATCCACAGCACGGTGTGTCTGTGGTTGTGGCGGCCATTGCTTCCACCCCTCTCCTCTCCACTCATCCCTGAGCTGACTCCACCAAGGTCTGGGTTGCTCTTGACTTGACTGGCCTGGATCAGCCCGGAGGTTACTTGATGACTCTGAAGAGAGGGGCGAAAAAACATTTCCTGATGCTTTATAAACAGTGCCATTATGTCATCATCCCACTCAAGTATTGGTCACGCTGCTGGAAAATGTGCCAGCTAGTGACACAACAATACGTGCTAGTTCTTAATTAAGCTGATTTCTCAGCTTGTCTCCTTAAGGAACAGTCGCATTGACAGTGACACAAAATAAATTAAAGCCTTCTATTTTTACACAAATCACTTGTTGTTAGCTGTACAACTGCTTCAAATATAGTATATTGCATTAGGTTAATCGTATCATGACTCTGTGGGGTAAATACTGGATATTAGTTTTTATTCCATGATTAGATTTGCTTTTGCTCAACCTGCTCATCTGCAGTAATATAAGGGGAAGAGGGCAAGAAAGGTTAAAATGATAAAGACAAAAGAAAGAAAGAAAACCAAAAGAAGAAGAAAAAAAAAAAAAGTCCACCTCTGACCACAATAATAATGGAAGTGAACGTTTTTCACTAACTGGCTCAAATTTATTTTACACTCCCAAAAGACAAGAGAAGGCTGCCGAATTCTCAAATCATATTTGTGTTTTTTCCGGTGCACAGAGAGGGCCAGCTGGCACTGGGCAGTGACTGAGTCCTGCCATGAGCCAAAAAAATAAATAAAAAGCTCTGTTTGCTCATGCTGATTCACTTTTATCAGCAAACAATTATTTCTCCCAAACAACACTCGGCAGGAAATATACAGACATGAACTCAAAATTACACTTTAAGCTGTCAACAAAGTATCAGGCAACAGGTGCCACAAAACCCGTGAGCATAAGACAGCTACATGTACAGTGGGTACGGAAAGTATTCAGACCCCTTTAAATTTTTCACTCTTTGTTTCATTGCAGCCATTTTCCAA
>NC_048409.1:399487-428207 GCF_013103735.1 Etheostoma cragini | reverse complement strand
TGATTGGTTAGTTTCTCTCTACTGACAGACCTGATTGGTTAGTTTCTCTCTACTGACAGACCTGATTGGTTAGTTTCTTTCTACTGACAGACCTGATTGGTTAGTTTATTTCTACTGACAGCCCTCTACATTTACAGACAACAGTGATACAGGTTGAAACTGACCATAATTCTCCTTTAAATGTTGCATCTTCCCTAGATGGTGCAACTCAACCTCTCCGACCCATGCAGGATCGACCCAAGGCCTGGCAAAGCGAGACTACCTTAAGTTTACAAGTCCAGGGGATGCATATATACTCACTGACATACCTGTTACTCAAGTGGCTTATGGCAATACTGTTAAGTAATATTCAATTATATTATTATCATAATAGATGGTTGCATCGTAAGCATTACTAATGGATTTTAGACTGGGGCCACAGTTAGTGTTAATTGCATTACGTAAGCTAATTCTGTAAAGCATTGACATGAATGAATGATTAGTTTCACCAGGTTAATTTGTAGTGATGGCATTGAACAGCACCATCTTTACAACAAGACAAAACATGGTTCATAAGAAATACTTACTTTATACTTCAGAAACAGAATCTGGCGTGACAAGAGGGCTACTCAGAATGGGAAATGTGATATCATTTGTTTATAGAAATTATAATAGTATGTCAAAATGAATTTGAAAGTGCTATGTAAAGACTAAAAATGACATGTGTTCTGCAATTGGCAATTGACTCTTATTATTATGTCACCTATCTATTAGAGTTCACCTAATTGTGGACAGATTCTCAGGAAAGTTGCTTGTTCAGTCTCTGGTCTGCCACAGCCCAGGTGACTGTACCTGCTACCACTCACTATGAAAGGATATTCTTCCAAAGAAGTTTTGAAATGGGTTTTCAAAGTTTTACCCAACTCCGTGGCATTAGTCTATGTTGTAGTCGTTCTATTTCCGGGATTGTTCAGGTGGTTTTTCCGGCTAGATCACCTTCCTCTTCCTTTGTGTTGGCGTTCGAACCTCTGGTGGATTTCTGAGGACTATGGTTACCTGGTCCTCAGATCTCTGCAGGGTAAATCCAGACAGCTAGCTAGACTATCTGTCCAATCTGAGGACTATGGTTACCTGGTCCTCAGATCTCTGCAGGGTAAATCCAGACAGCTAGCTAGACTATCTGTCCAATCTGAGGACTATGGTTACCTTATCCCCGCCCAACACAATTCTGATTGCATTCAACAAATGCCAATAAACCAGAGCGTGTTTTTCTCCCAAACTCGGGAATGCTGTGTGAACTATTCTGACCCTCCTTCTCAGAGCTGTGGGGGAAGGCCTGGCAAAGCGAGAATACCTTGCCTTTGATGACGTCAATTACAATCACAATAAGTAAAGTACTTTTCTATCAAATATAGCAGGTAATAAATAAGTCCCACGGTGAGTGTCATAATCGAGTTTTGGCCACATGTCTTTGGGATTTGGCCTATGCAGTTTAACAAAATAGATTTATTTTCATGCCATTCTTGTTGACAAAAACGTTTTACTTATTGTACATTACTTTTTATGTATTGTGGATGAGAAATTATTGTGATCCATTATCTCGCAAACAAATTGTTTCGTTTGTGGCTTGTATTCCCTTCTTCTTTAGGACCTGGAGAGCAGAGAGCTCAGAGTAGAGAATAGGGATATTAAAGAGAGATAACATATCAATGTAGCCTAATAAATATATTCCTCTGCCTGAGTTTTATACCCATTCCTATAAAGTAAAACTAAATATGATAATAAGAGGAATTTGGAATGGTTCTGTTACAATGATGCCTAGTCCATAAGGACAGTTGGGTAGAAAGTTACTCCAACAACTGTAAGGGCTTTTATTCCACTGGCTGAGAGACTGCTCCTGGTCAGCTTCCCTCTGGCCTGTCAAACACCTGCCTGGTGGTACTGCTGACACCTGCATAGGACAGGTCCACCTGTCCACCTCCTTTCGAGGAGGCTCTCAGGCTGTCCTCTAGTAGTTATGGACAACATATGTCCTTTATGCATAAATGCAACTCAGATGGAGACAAAGCACTCTTCTGATAGCACTCCATTAAGGTGCTAATATCCCCAACGTTGAGTCAGTCTTGCCCTGGATAGCCAATAATTTAAAATGCATTGGGATCTTAAAAGCTGGTGTTTAGAGTTGGGCCTCTGCAGGGTAATCCTCAAGTAATGTGGATCAAAAGAAGTACATTTCCAGGATAAAGCCTGACATCTGGCGCGTTCTGCTCTCTGTGTGTTGCCGTTCTCATAATCCCGCTACGGGAAAACAACAACCTAAGAGCTAGCAAGCCCAGCAGTACGAGACTAACTCTCACGAGGAAGGCCTTATCACTAAGAATGCCTTCGAATAGGGACTCTACAAGGGTAACCTCTGAATTTCCCCACCCACCCCTAGATTCACAGAGAGTACCAGAATAACTACCCTTGCCACAGGCACCCTAACATCAAGGACTTGAAAGCAGTAGTTTGCATCTGCATTAGCCAGGAGCACAGTATTTTAACAAAAGCACTGTGGCCCTGAGCATGGTGGAGCATTGGTGACAATTTTCCTTGTAGTCAAAATTTATTTCTGCAAGAACTCAGCAATCATGGTTCTTAAATGTTTTCTGTTTGAAGAAGTTAGCATCTTCTCCACTAGCAAAACTAAAAGTGTTGCAGTAGTAAGCAGTGTTTCAATAAGAACACTTACATGAAAACTCATCCAGGAACTGCTCCGTTGATTCAATCTTCTTCTTCACCATGTTTGCATGTCCGCTCACCTGTGCTGTCATATAGCGACAGACATGGAGGAGGTGATTATGAGCTTCTCTATGAGCAGAGTAGAGGCCGCAGAGTAGGTCAACCACACTGATCATCATCCACCATCATTATATAAAGTACATGGAAATCACTTCCTCCACCCCTGATCTTAAACTCCTCCTCTTCATGCCAAGAGTGAAAGAAAATTAAAGAACCTAACTTGCTGGGGGGGATATCAGAAGACTGTCACTGTTTAAAGAAAAATGTAAATGCATAAGATGCATGCTGCAAAACTAGGCTAAGTGTTCATCAAATAATAATGCTATGAATAGCTTTTCAGTTTTTCAATATCTTCTGCATGGTCACGTCTGTTGACCTTCCAAGGAAATTCAAGATGGAACAAAGCAAGCTCGCCCCTCCACCCCTGTTTCTGTAACTGTCATGATTAACTGACTAACTGTCACTAACCCCCACTGCCTCCCCCCAACCATCTTGTCAGTGATTGGCTGGAGTGGTCTGTTGTGTGTTTTCCTGTGCCCTTAGTGTTTGTTTGATGTTGACGCTCCCCCCCCCCCGTGTTGTCAGGACAGGGGCTTTTTCACAGTGTATTCTGGGGTAAGCAGCTAGCGGATCAGGGAGCGATGCCTACGGTTTGAGACAAAAATGAAATCATGCTAACACCATGCAGGGACTTAAGGTGCATCTTCAACGCCTCTTGTTTCGTACCAAAGTTTATTGCCAATGCCAATAAAAACGTTGTTTTGGCTGCAGTGCTGAAGTTTGAATTAGGACTGCACATTTAATCACATTTATTGAAATTGCAATATGTACTAGTGCAGTATCCAAATCATTTGTTAAAGGCAAAGTATATGTCAAAACAGTTTAGAATTAAGTATTGTGTTGCGGCCGAGACGTCTCAGCCTATAAATTGTATCTAACAGACTAAATCCTGGCAAAAATTACACTATAATCATTTTAATATTTTCAGTGAGAATGATAGAAAAGTGATCATTCCCTACAATAGGGTGAATAACATCACAATCGCAATATCCATCAAAATAATCACAATTGCATATTTTCCTCATATTGTGCAGCCCTAGTTTGAATTGGGTTCTTCTGAGGGTGTTAAGTGGCCCTCATTGTAACATCTCCAACACATCATATTGTCATTCTCAACAGGTTTTCCCTTCAGGCTGATGTGTCATAAAGCACAACGGTGTTTGTGAGCCCAAGTGATTTATGAAGCATCTCTTTCATATTAAGGTGGAAGTCGATGTCTCCAAAAGGCTTTAAGGATGACACTTTGAGAATGTGAACAGATTAATCAAAGTGGATTATCTTTGCGGCCGAAAGTACTCTCTAGAGGTTGACCTTCTTTAGAATTCCATCACTGGGACATGGAACACCACGTTGAGTGTGGTTTCAAAGATAAGGGACTGATGTGCCAGGAGGGTGATGAAGTGAGTGTGTGTGCAAGTGTGTCTCACATGTGGTTACGTTATGACATAGTACCATCCACAGTTTTGCCACAGAACCTTTGTATGCATTACATTTAGTTGGAAGGGTTTGTCACCCATGACAAACTGCTTTATCCCAGTTTTCCGGCATCTAAGGACCTTGGGAACGTCACCTCTTCTTCATCCTCCATCCTTCGGCTCTTTTACCTCCAAGGAAGGAGATGTGAACACAAGCCTGATGTTACAGACCAGTGACAAATGAGAGTGAAAATGCTTGACCCAACAGTTCATTCAATTATGTATTTACTTTAACCCAACACAATTTTCATAAATGGCGTCAGAACTCCTTTTTTACCAGGCTAGAAACACTTATTCAATAGTTCAAGCATTTGCTTGAAGTGAACAGCAATATCAGAGTTCTAGAGCTTAAAATCTACTTGGCTGAAAACAAGGGCAAAGATTCTGTTGTACCTTTTGAACATTTTCCATGACAACACATTTCAGTACATTATAGCTCAAAAACTTGGAATTTGGCCCAAACTAACTGCCAGGCGTCATGCAGGGTTTTAAATTCATGTAAAGACCTGTAAAGACCTGCACAAACAGTGTATATATATATATATATATATATATATATATATATATATATATATATATATATACACCCAAAACTGACTTCCATTCACAGCATGCAACTGTATTTTGTATATCTCTAAACAGCACAAGTGAAGATGTAATACAGCAAATTACTTTATATACTTTTGCCTGTGTCCTTCCCACCTGCTGTTCATCACAGCTCTCTTAAGATTGCTTTCTTAAGTAGTTGGTCACATTTTGAACATAACAGGTCTCTTGTGGAACCACAGCGCACTTTTAAATATGTCTAAATATATTCGTGAAGTGTCATTTCTGCAACATTAAAGTCTTTTACTTCCAGAAATACTGTGAAACACCCTGTGTGATGCCATTTTAGGTTTCAATTACAACGGCATTACTTTAACTTACACAGTCCTTTTCATCCCAAGTGTTTAGTGATTTAGTAAAGGTATAACTCAGGTGCTTACTTGTAGTGTTGAGGGAAAAAATGAAAACTCTCATCTTGGACATCATTGGAATATTACTGTTGTTTTCTCATCTTAGAAATCATTCGAATAATATTATTTCCTCAAAGGAAAATGTAAGCATAATGTGCAGGTATATTCATTTACACTTAAAGAACCATGTTCCCAACATTATGATTGTAAATTGGGGTTTGAAGTGATGCATTTCCCTTATTTTCTTAGGAAATCCGACAGTGTTGCCATCATGCTAGACTAAAGCCAGAGGAGAGGAGGGGTGTACGTGCCGTTATCCTTGGGGTTGTCAGATAAAGACTTAGAAGGTTTGAGTTCTGCATTGCCTTAAGCGGAGAACCTCATCTGCATGCGCTTGGCTGTTGCAAGGCATTGGGTGCAGCCACATATTATCAAGCAATTGTCTGTAACACAAGGACATTTTATTTCTAGTAGAGCAAGGAGGAGAGATGGGCACTCAAGAATCACTTTGAAACATTTCAGTTTTGATTAAATACAGCTCAACTGGACTGAAGCGTGTCCTCATGGCGTGGTATCATGCACCCGTGTGGTGTACACACCACAAACCGTCTTGCAGGTAATGCTGAGTGAAAGAAGCGTTGCAGGCACTATTAAAAGATTTTGGCTGATTTGTTCCGAGGGTGCAGGCAGTACAGCTAGAAAGAAGTAAGCGTGTGTCTTTTTCTATTACATTTAAATTAAAGGTATAGTAAGCAAGGTTAAACTTAAACACTTGAATTCAGCAAACATCTTCTCACAGTCACCAAGCTCTCTATTTTCTGTGTTTCGCTGACATAAAATTCCAGTGTTCCTACACTGCCCTGGCTGTGTAAATGCAAAACAAACAGAAAGGTATGCACGTGCCAAACAACACTGTTCCAGCCAATCAGCACAAGGTAGTGTTTGCAAGCAACTGATGAGGGAGAGGGGGGAGGGGGAGCCAGCGGCCGGCCAGGGGTAATCAACGAGAAGAGTTGGCAGATAAACAGCAATAGAGGAAAATGACTGAAGAATACAAATTTAAAAGAAAGTTGTATGATCAGAAAAGGAAGAAGAGCCTTGTTAACGTCAAAAACTAAATGAAACCGAATGTTTGAGAAAAATCCTAGAATTACATATTCCATTTTATTCAAATTACTTCATAACTTTAATTTACTGTAGATTTTAGAGCTCTTTTGAAACTCAACAAAGACGTGTGTGTGTGTGTGTGAGTGTGTATCTGATGAGCAGGTGGCACCTTGTCTGATAGTAATGGTGCATGCTTCCTGTACTATGTTACAGAGCTTTGAGGAGTCCTAGACTAGAAAAGCGCTATATAAGAACAGTCCATTTACATTTACATTTACTTACACATTTTCAACTTCATCATCAAGTGAATTCCATAATTTAACCCCCAAAACTGATATTTTATATTTTACATTACTCCTAACTCTACCAGTTTCAAAGATAGAGAACCATCTTAAATTATAATCAATAATTACCTTCTCTCTTCATTATGGACATGTGAGGAATAATGTTGCTGTGTTTGTGATACCTGCTCCCAACTGGCTGTCTTCAGCAGTGTGCTAGTCCATAACCTAATGTAAGCTCATATCCACTCTGCCATATTTCGTTTAGTCATCAGACACACTAACAGAAGTGGTTGCTATGGGAATGTGCATCCATGAATTTGGGGTTGGAGATTCTGAAGGGGGGGCTGTATTTGTTTGGCAGTGAAGTTCAAATGTCCACACCCTTTGTGCAGCATTTCTCAGTGCACCTTTAAAGGTGCCCCACGAGTTCCTGAATGGTCACTTCTGTTGACGTTCCAATTCCACTTCAAACAAGAGCAACATGCCCCTCCCCCCACGTTCGGTGATTGGCTGGAATGGTTTGTTGTATTTTGGTGCACAGCCTGTGCCTCTAGTGTTCAGTCTAGTCTAGTGGTTGTTATTTATATTTTAAAGGCTTTGATACAGGAAACAATTTGAAGATAATGAAGATATCTGGATTTCAGTGCAGTTCAGGTTTTACTGCCATCCTCCATTACGTACAAGGATTGAATGCTGCATTTATTTTTACACTGATGAGTACTCTTATTCATCACACAGTGGCTTCAACATGACACTG
The DNA here is from genome assembly GCF_013103735.1 of Etheostoma cragini. Classification (NCBI taxonomy): domain Eukaryota; kingdom Metazoa; phylum Chordata; class Actinopteri; order Perciformes; family Percidae; genus Etheostoma; species Etheostoma cragini. The sequence continues at coordinate 420,808 of NC_048409.1, read as the reverse complement.
CAGTGTGAAAACAGGGTTTCTCATTTACTCTTGCCTGCCTTTCCATGTCTGTTGGTCTAACCGGAGGGACACTCGCAGGCATTCGTTACATGAAGTGCCGCAATGGAAACACAGTAGGGACTAGATGAGAAAATTGAAGAAGGAATTGGTTAGTGGGCATTGTCGTGAGGACGTGTGTGCCTGTAATGCTAGCTTTCACTGTGCCCTGTGTGTTTAAATGGTGGTGTCTTCATTGGAGCAGCAGAGGTGCAAGCTTCTGCATGCTGCCAGGGGAAAGGACAGCATGCTTGTGTTGCTCCGAAGGGAGTCGCCGCTGTTTATGGAGGAGTTGGCTCTATTAATCGGGTTATTCATTCCGTATTATCGCTGTTAAAAGCTGGAGGCACTGACCATTTCTGACAGCCTCAACCTCATCAATAATCCACTAAAACACTAAATTATTCACAGAACTCTGGCTACAGGTGAGTTGATATTACAGCTGTTGGATTTTACCAGCTGTGTCACCTCATGTTCAATAGATGACACGTCCAAAGTTTTCACTTCTGTTACCACTCACAGCTTTGTGTTGATCTATTGTGATTGGTTAAAATATTTTAAGAAATCCTCCCACACAAAAAAGCAGCTTTTCCAGAGCTGCACTAGGGCATATTTTCTTCTTAAATAATACTCTAATACTCTCCTTAAGTCTGTATCACGTACTGATCGGCAACAGTTACCTTTCTCTAAATAAGACACTACAGATATTTGCTCATATAAAATTCTAGGGTGCCCAACAAACAATGGAAATCTTGGTTAATGGTTGTACACAAAGTGAAGCATCAAATAATACTAATATTGCTAGGATAATTAATTCATTAATTAATCAACAAAAAATAAATTTACAACACGTTTGATAAACAATGGATGTTTAAATCAATCCAAACATTTTTGAAAAAGCTAAGGAAATGGTGGTGTGTATTTTTTGAAATGTGAATAAAAGAAAAAAAGGATTTGTTGTCCAGCCCTAAAGCATCAGCTTTAAACAAAAAACATTTCAGTTACCTGCCGCCTTTTAGGGGCCACCATCAGATGCCCAGAGCACCTATCTAAACTGCCTCGTGACTCCACTTGTGAGTGTGTGTGTGAGCTGAATATGATGAAGTGCTTTCCTGTCAAAGGGTTACTTACAGGCGCGGCTTCCCAGGAGGGTTTGTTGTGTGACACTGGCAGAGGGAGTGCAGTGACCCATGTGATGGCCAGCTGAGGGAGAGAGGCCAGCTCTGTGTGTGTGTGTGTGTGTGTGTGTGTGTGTGTGTGTGTGTGTGTGTGTGTTTGGGCAAACCTCTCAGTGGTCGCTTAAATAATCACCACAGGGACCAGCCACTATTGCTTTGTTACAGGCCTGCATCCCCACTTCAGAAATAAGTGTGACAGATAAACGAATGGACTTCATTCTGCCGCTCTGTGAGCCTCACAATGCAAAACCAGCTAACAAGCAGGCTGACGGACTGCTCCAAAGGGAAGCCTCTGGTGGCCAAACTGGCCAAAGTCCCATCTTTCTGCCTTGTTGTGTTTCTCTTTGTCTTCCTGCTTTCTTATCTCATTGAAATTGTCATGCTATTATGCATTTCCTTGTTTCGTTCCGGTACATGCTGCACTCATCCGTCTCGTGTGGGGTCCCTGTCCTGCACAAGGTTTCTTCCATATTGTCTCAACGTTTGTTAGGTAAAGCTTAGTTTCACATTGCCAGAGCTTTACTTCCCAGCGCGTTGTCAGCGATGGAGGACGGTCTGGTATCTATTCAGGTTTGTTTGTATTTCTTTGAACCAATCACATCCTGGACGTGGCTAAGCCCTGGATGCAGCGCCGGCGCCCTTGCAAAATAGATAGCAGAAGGGACTTGTAAGCTAATTGTTCCCTGGTTTTTTGTTGTTGTATTGGCTTGTGTTATGTTTTGCATCCATATCAATGTAAAAGTGTCTATTTGTATGTCATTGAGTGAAATTTCGGCATATCTTTAAACTGTTCTTGATTTGTGTACGTTTGCTGAGACTGGTTAGTTCTTTTTGTAATCATTTCAGAATAAATTTATCTTTTAAGGTCACATGTTATTTAAATTATTTTCAGTACTCATCCCTCGGTCATAACGGCAGATGCATTTTTGAAACCAAATGATGAGGCAGAGAAGCAGCATTGTTAATAAACCTAGTTTATTGGAGTAAATTATTCATGCCGACATAACTAATCAGTAATGATGCACTGCTTTCCAGTAAGCAAATTAACAGAATGTTTTTAAACTACGGCAAAATGACAATCCTGTACATGTAATGCTGTACACTTAGTGTTCATGGACATAACAACAAACCAAGAAACCTTAATTTGATTTTGGATTCCAATTTGAACTCTCTAGGCAAGGAAAAGCAAGGCAGCTTCATTTGTGAAGCACATTTCAGCAAGAGGGCAATTCAAAGTGCTTTACATAAAAAGATTAAAATATTAAAAGTTACAGTGCGGTTCAAGAAATGAAACATTAAAGGGAAGTTAGAAACATTATACATTTATATACATATAAAACCAGATAAGATAACAGATTTAAGGCTGCTAGTATGGGACAGTGTATAAGCCCCCCCCCCCCCCCCCCCCCCCCCCCCCGCACACACACACACACACACACACACACACACGTTATCCGAGCGCAGTAACCATTTAGTGGAAACCCAAGCTTTGTTGACCAATCAGGTCGCTCTATACAGGCACAACCACATGTCTTTACCATCTCCTCCACCACGGGCCCCGCAGGATCATGGGACTTTGTATTCTGTTACCCACAACCAAGAGTGGAAGTACTTCTCTTTACACTACGATATAGTTGTCACTATAAGTCGTCTAACAAGACAAAGAAGCATCAACAACATTCTTGCATGCTATAATTGTTTCATATCTCCATTATTGTATATCCTGCTGGTCCAAGGCCAGACTAGCTGCTGAAACTAAATGAGATTCTTTTTAAACACGCCTTTAAAGTTTTTCATCATTATATACAGTATATCACTAGAATTATAACATATTGTCCGAATACAACCTCTTAAGTTTAGAACATTTCATGCTGTTTTCAGAAGTTGGAATGGTATTTAAGGTAATTTACAATGCTCCTTCTCAACCATTGAAGATGTTTTTATTGGCTCCTTTCTGAGCAAATGGGGGTTGTCCCTAAACCACAAGAAGGGCCATCAGACAGTGGAACATGCTCCCAAGCAGCTGCGCTTAAAACTTGCACAGACTTTCATTCTTTGTCACATGGTGCAAAAATTGTGTATTGAGCAACCAGTCATGTCGACTTTCATTTTTACTGTGATTCCGATTTCTAATTTCTGAAGCTGTAATTTTATAGTTGTACTAGATTAATGTGCTGGTATTTGTACGTTGATGTGTGCTTGAAGATTAGTCTGTATAATTGGTAGTGTGGTAGAGACTATGTAATTGTGTTGCATGTAAATTAATGTTTTTAGCGTCTGGTGATTGTTCTATGTGTTGCTGCTGCCTCAGGATTGTAGATAGAAATTTGCTAACAGCTTAATCTGACATTAATCATCCCTTTTCATTTTTAAACCATTTTCTGTGCATAGCTCTTGTTTAATAAAGATTTTACTGTTATAATTTGGTTAGGTAAGGTTGGGACATTGCTTCTACAAAAACAATGGAAATCCGTTACATTGCGTGTCATTTAGCTGACGCTTTAATCCAAAGCCACCTACAATTTTGAAGTATATCAGAGGTCGCACACTTCTGGAGCAACTAGGGGTTAAGTGTGACATTGGCTGACGTATCGCAGTGGGAATCGACCCCTGATCTCCAACAACAAAGGCATTTATCCACTGCGTCATCACCACCCTACCGTCCACCATCCACCATCACAATACCAACGACGAGACTTTTTCAGTCATAACCTACAGTGAAACACTGTTGTATCCTCCTTTGTATTTTGTTATGAGTCATCTAATGATAATTTATTATTTAGCACTAATTGTTCACTAAGCAACAAATCTGTAGGAAGTTTTAAGTGATGACCAATGTTCAGGAGTGTTAATTAGCGACTGCACTCCACATGTTTCCGGTCCAAGCTAATATGAGTGAATCAGCCTCAGTCACTCATGTTGAAAGGTTGTTGATAAGGATACAAAATACTTCACAAATGCTTTGTTTTCAAAAAACTGTGTATCAAAAAGAGGATTTTGCTGTGAAGTCTTTTGGGTTAATGATATCTAAAATAAGATTATGTCATTACAATAAGAATATATCTGAGACCTTGGAATGTTACATAACAATATGTTTTTTTATTTAAGTAAAGCATAGTTTATTTTATAAAGCCTGTAACTTACTATTTTCAAGTCAGGTAATCACAGGTAGTTGTTTGCAGTTTTTCTACGTAGTGTTGATTTATTAAACGCTCTCATGCATTCAACCATGCGATAAATGTGTTAAACACATTGGAGTGTGTTGTTATGTGCCCTGCTATTGATTTTCGCTGAATGTCCTCTTCAGAATGTTAAAGCTGTATATATTGATATGCTTGCCATGTGCTGGCAAACATTTCCAGTTCCCAGCAAGGAGAATCTTATCACGGTGTCTGACTTTGTCAACACTATTAAATTTAGACGGAGTCGGAGATTAATAACTTCCACGTAAAGAGAAAATAGGAAGAGGCGCAGGCTTGGGACCACACAGAAAGATTAATGAGTGCCAGAAACAATGAATTTTTCATTCAATAATAGAATGGCATATGTAACATTTTACAACTGTTCCCAGTTTCTTTATCAGATAAGAGCTTGTTCAAGGATCATCAAGACATGACCTATTTTTTTTAGACACAAATTTTGTCCTTTCTGCAGACTTCAGATTAACAACGACCCATTTTAAGTCAGAAATAGTACTTTTTTTCCACAAGGCTTCATTGCTTCCTCAGATATGGGCATTCTAATGAGCAATGTGGTTGCTACTTTTATTGAACATTTGGCCTGGCAGTAAGAGAAATGCAAAGATGTGTAATGTGTAAAAGTGGCTTTGTGGAGGCTGGTAACTGAAGAAAAAAGGCAGATTGCAGGACAATCTTTGAGCCGCGGCTTATGTAATACTGAAGGTACCAACATTTAAACACACACACACACACACACACACAGCCTTTCCTCTCGAATAGCCTTCTCTGCATACATGTCATTAAGTTATGATATGCCTTGCAGTTCTCAAATATCAGCAATGGAAAAAACACATCAATGCAGCATTGATGTGAAATTTGAATACAGAAGCAACTTTGAGCAGCAGAAAGATGGTAAGGAGCCAAAAATCATCCTTGGCTACAACAAAAACAAATGAGGTGTGCATAGTGTGAACAATGTCACCGGCAGCGCCAGCCGGAAGGGAACGTCGGCCTGTTAGCTGTTCGACATTTCCCATAATAGACAGGACGTGTCAGCACACAATGCATTGTAGACCAGAGGTGGAAGACAGGTACACACTACAAGGGCAGTGTATTTCTCAAGGAGCCGAGAAGTTCTCTTGTCAGTCAACCTTTGCGTCCTCCCCCCCCCCCCAGTGAGTGCAGATTTGGTCAAGGCTTTGCAAAGAAAACCTCCAGCCATGCTCTACCCACATCTCTGTCAATCAATCAATCAATCAATCATTCAATCATTCAATCAAACAGACTATTTCTCACAAAAAATACAATTCCAGTAATATGTAATCAACATTTCACAAGCTTCGTACATGGTGTAGAAAAGAAGTGCAGAAAATAGGAAATAAATGTCAGAATGAAGAAAATGTCAGGCCACTTATTTTATAGTCTACATCGACGATGTTTAATTTCTGGGATTTTTATGGTGCTGCCGTCGTTCCACCGGAGGTCCGTGCGTGTCCTCTGTCTCTTTGTTGCTGTTCTAATCTCTGGTGGATTTCTGAGGACTATGGTTACCTGGTCCTCAGATCTCTGCAGGGTAAATCCAGACAGCTAGCTAGACTATCTGTCCAATCTGAGGACTATGGTTACCTGGTCCTCAGATCTCTGCAGGGTAAATCCAGACAGCTAGCTAGACGATCTGTCCAATCTGAGTTTTCTGTTGATGACTAAAACTACTTCTGAACGTACACACGTTCCACCAAAACAACTTCCTTCCTGAGACTATTTAGCAGAGGCACCATGGCTATGTCCAAGACGATTGTGATTGGTTTAAAGAAATTCCAATACCGGAACACGTTTTTTTCCCATCCCAGAATGCTGTGTGGACTAGACAGAACTTCCTCTGCAGCGCTGTGGAGGAACTTCCTCGGCAGCGCTGTGGAGGTAGGTCTGGCAATGTGAGACTACTTATTCTATGATTGTGCATCGTGTTAATTTAGGGCTACAGATTGGATGAAAACCTTTAGGAAATTTGCCAAATTGTTCAACACAAAAATGCATGAAAATCTGAACCCTTTTAAAAACAAACTAATAACAACTGCAGGTCCTGCAAGCAACATTTCATCAGATGTGAGCTGTAAATTAATTTAACATTCTACTTCACACAGATAGACTTTAACATGCACAATCGTGCAAGGAGACCTGCAGTGAGTTCTTTATAAAGTTTTCTGTTTTCCTGATGTGCGCCGTGGAACCTCCGGGGCAAATGTCCGCTATAAATCACTTAAATACCACAAGAGGCTTCTCATGAAGTCTATAGTGTTTCCTTGATTTATTTTTTAGTGTTTACAAAGACACAAACATCACCTTTAAGGCGGGTGGTTGCCTGTTTGATCCTCCTCCTCCCTTCTTGTGACCTGGGGAAATCCAAATGCATTTTGAATTTCATACTTGGGTTTTGGGGTATTTATTTTATTTTCTGGCTAGAAGTAGGCAATGCTATAATCGTTGCTCCCGGTAAACAAGTTACTCTAGCTGCCTCTTGTGAACAGAAGCCAAAAAAAGCCATTGCTTAAACTCTTCTATCGCAACCACAGACATGGAGTAGGATCTAAGGTTGGAAGGTGGTAACGTGTCTGGACTGGGCCTTTTGGGTGGTGTGTGTGGTGCTTTGTTTTATGTTGGCAACACAGTTCTACTTCTAATCAGCATCCAGTGTGGATGTTCCAGTTTATGTAATGAGTCCTTTTCAAAATAGTACCGGCAAATTTACTGTTAGTCTCTTCTAATCTGAAGCCTTTGGTAACAATGTTCTGTTGTCATTACACCTAACTAAGTGTCTCTACCTGAAAGACAGCAAAGCACTTTCCTTTATGTAACCCTTGGAGACAACCAAAGTGCCTGTCTCTCAAGTAATGATGAACGGGAATACTTTACCAATCTGCCATTTTACTTAATTTGCATGGAAGGAGAAAATTGAAAGTTATTGAGTAGAGTTCTTCCCAGGCATTGTCAGACAGATTAGTAAGGGGAAAGATTTACAATTGTTACAACATTTTGTTGCAATTAACAATTTTTACAGCTCTTGACGCTATCAATGTTACCCCTTCATAATGTACTACCTATCTAACCTGCTGTTTCCTTGCTTTACCCCATCATGCTATCAGTGGCTGGGACAAAAAGCAAAGCAAAAGGTGAGTTATTGCCTCCATTTTCTTGCTACATGATTTATGTCGCGTACACTTCCCAATAAACAATGTTTGGAGCTCCCTTTTATCTCCCCCAAGAGGCTGGGAAGCATCAACATACGCTGGGCATTTTTGAAAGCTTTATTTCTCCAGGAGTGGTTTGCGGACATGCTTGCTGTTTCTACAACCTGCTTCACATATGTATAGATTCACATGTTCCCACCAGGGAGCTGCCCGCCTCACCCAGGCATGCTTTCCCTCTATTTGGCCACTGTGCTGCTCCACTGGAGCAGCTGGGGGTTGTTGGTTCAAGGACACCTCAGTGGTATACGAGGGAGGAGAATGTTTCTCATTTGCTTTCCCAACCCACATTTTCCCGACATACTGTGCACTCAAACTGTAGACCTTCTGGTCACAAGCCTGCTTCTCATACTTTTCATTTTACCGCTGCCCTTCAGTATTGAATGCTTTGTCCTGATATCTGGCGGTGTATTTCACTTCATTGCCATTTAATCTGATCTATTGCCTAATAAATTGTCACTTTCAAATTCATTACGCACTGAGTGGAGAAATCAGGAAAAAACTTTCTTGCTGCCCAACCACTAATTACTTTTACCTTTTGAAAAACAATAATCTTGCTGCAGAATATTTGATGATTCACAGACCCTTTCTCTTCCTTGATGAGCATATTGGTGTCTTTCCTGTCTTATACTGTACAGTGAAATGAAATCTAGCTTCCTAACATTTCTTCCTAACATCCTATGCTCAGGCTTTATTTAGGCCAGGGTTTTGGTTTGTTTGGGATTTTTGTTTCTTTTTTTCTCCTTTTTTCCTTTTTTTTTAGACATGAACCAAACTCAGTGATTAATGTTGTTAATGATCATGAATGAACACTGAGGGTTTTTCTTTTTTTCTCACACTTTTTGAAAATGCTTTGTTATTATGGACGTAATTAAGGGGCTAGTTTTTAATTAACAAAAGATACACATTCAGCATCCGCACCTTTGGAATCTCGTTCAACGTCGAGAAGCACTTTCAGCACTCTAATTACAGTTAATAACTTATTATTATTACCAAAGAAGATAATTAATACAACCACATGTATCAGTTTTGAATATTGATTAATAGATATTGCTTTCCTATTGCATGCTTATACTTGCTATGTAATACTGTTAAAATGCAATGCCAAACATTCTGGCATATTTCATTATAATGGAAAACATGCCTCTGGATTTATTTTGCAACATCTTACAAATACATGTAATGTCTCTCTGAGGACTCACGTGAGTGCATAAAGCAATGCTTTGACCCATGCCAGTCCAGAGAAAAGAACAAATTATTTATTAAAGTGTAGACAGGCACTGTTTAAAGAGAATAAATTGAAGGTAAATTGCCTCATGAGTGACTGTTTCATGGCCATCCCAGGCTCATGTTTTCCAGCCAGTAGTAACAAGGTAGTAGAAGACCTTTGGATTTTGCTTTGGATCATATTGCTCACAATGTGCTTACTAATCCAAAACAACCAATATATACCCACTAATATAAACACAATATAAGCAGAAACAATAAAAACCAGTTGAGACAATAGTGCAGTAAAGAGTTCAAAGTATGCAGGAGTCAATTATAATTATGATTGTTATTATTATGGAGCTTAGCGCAAATGGTGTTGGAATGAATAACATTATGTTGTTATATACGTATAATATTACAATATGAACAGTATGAACAGCTCTGAAATAGAAGATGAATAAAATAAATAATAAGTGGAACGAATAAACAGGTGCTGATTAGAGACAGTGTTGCTGGGTTATTGACAAGTAGAACCTGACACTGTGGGTCATAAGTCAGCTGTTCACCAACAAGATGTAACATGACACTGTGAGTCAAAAGTCAGCTATTCACCAACGAGGTGTAACCTGGCACTGTGAGTCAGAAGTCAGCTGTTCATCAACGAGATGTAACCTGGCACTGTGAGTCAGAAGTCAGCTGTTCATCAACGAGATGTAACCTGGCACTGTGAGTCAGAAGTCAGCTGTTCATCAACGAGATGTAACCTGGCACTGTGAGTCAGAAGTCAGCTGTTCATCAACGAGATGTAACCTGGCACTGTGAGTCAGAAGTCAGCTGTTCATCAACGAGATGTAACCTGGCACTGTGAGTCAGAAGTCAGCTGTTCATCAACGAGATGTAACCTGGCACTGTGAGTCAGAAGTCAGCTGTTCATCAATGAGATGTAACCTGGCAATGTGAGTCAGAAGTCAGCTGTTCATCAGAGAAATGTAACCTGAAACTGTGAGTAGAAAATCAGCTGTTCATCAGAGTGATGTAACCTGACACTGTGAGTCAAAAATCAGCTGTTCATCAACGAGATTTAACCTGACACTGTGAGTCAGAAGTCAGCTGTTCACCAGAGTGATGTAACCTGACACTGTGAGTCAGAAGTCAGCTGTTCATCAATGAGATGTAGCCTGACACTGTGAGTCAGAAGTCAGCTGTTCATCATCAAGTATCTCTCACAGTGTTATTGTTTAATATTTGAAGAGCATGTGGTAATTACTCTTATTCATTACCTTCTCATTCATTGGCTCCTCAACATTTTAAAGGAAATCCATACATGTGGTTATTACAAGTTTGACACATAAATCTCGAATAAGCTTATGTTCCACAGCATTCTCATCAATTAAAGCATTTAGTACCACTTCATTTGAAAGGACGTGTATAAGACTTACATGACACCATTATAACCATGACATGACACCAGTCATGAACATGAAGAAGTCTTCATGATTGTTTGACTTTTGTAATTTAGCATCATTTGGTAAATTATGACACTTTTGATGCAAAGTTATTATTTTTTAGATGTTTTGATTATGACAACTTGACATTGACCAAGACAATATAACCTGGCATTGTCTTTGTTATGAACCTAGACAGTTATCAGTCTGTTAGCAGTCCTCTAGAGTTGAGTTGATCACTATAAGAAGCATTTCTTATTGTCTCTGTTTGTCACTATGTAGACGTTGTACTCAGCAGATTTCTTACAAGCACCAGGATTTGACAAAAAACATAATCCCAACGTTCATTTGAGGCACATCAGTCGTGTAAGTAAAACCAGTTGAACCTGTAATTTCCTGTTCACCTGGAGACAGAACTGCATTTGTGGCCCACTTTCTGAAGCTGATGTATTGCCACTTTCCTGTTCCTGCACAGCAGGGAAAAAAAACAGTGCTAAGAGTTTCCCCCAGCAGGGATATTTATTGCCAGTTCTGTGATTGTCCACCCACTCTCTCCCCTCTACCTCCCCCTACTGTGGCAAATCACAGGGGAGGACGGCACTCAGTACCACCTCTGAGTCGAGGGAGGTTCACTTTTGCTCAGGTGCTACTCAGTAACAGGCACCAAATGTCCTTTTTGATGGAGGGTAAAGCTGACAGACAGCTCACTCCATCTTGGTTATTTCCTTTCTAACAGGCTTCATCGGCCTCTGTAACAGCTCAATCAACTGACTGCATCATTTAAGATCACACTATTGGTGCCGACTATAAATGCAATGCAGAGCTTGTACACAGTTGTTGTGCGGTTGGTCATCGCAATATGTGCATTGTGTCTGTCTGACCCGCTGTGATCTATCTGCGGTGAACTGTTGATGAAAGCATTGAAGAAAACCACTATAATCTCTGTGCAGATAAAGAATGCATACTTTCAGTTGTGTCTTGATAAGATTCCACACAAACGCATTTCAATGCCAGAAAGATTCCTTTAAGATTTTGCAAAAAACCACCAGGAGTCATTTGCACCTGGAGTGAAAACAGCAGTTCAGATGGAAACAACAGCTGGATTAGATCTAAACATACATTGTCTCCTCCAGCCTCTTTCCTTTTTTACTTTATTGTCTGATGCAAATGGGGTGTGAAAGAGAGTGACAGGGAGGGAGTGCATTACTAATCTGGACAAAAGTAATCACAGCCTTTGCTTTTACCATAATTACATATGGATTTTCTATGACTGAAGGAATTGCGTATTGGACGGCCTGTATAGTAAGATTTCAAATGTTCCCTGTGCATTTTAAATGGTGATATTATCTAATGCTGACCAAGTTCAAACCGGTAGTTGTGGTTTTCAACCATGGATCACTTTGGACAGATAATTTAAAGATTAGCTGCAGTTAATGGATCTGATCTAGATTTAGTGCTAATTAGTTGCTGCCCTTAAATAGTTACTTAAATCTCTCCAATCAACGAGGCTGATAGCTTTTAAAATGGCACGGCTAATTGAGTGCCACAGATCAGCAGGTTTGCCATAACCATAAGAAGCATGTTGGTTGATGTTGAACCAATAGGGATTAAATTACATTGTCAGCGTAACTGATTGTTTTTGTTGACAGATGTGACCTTTCTGTAAAATGGAAATAAATCACTTTAAATGTGTTTGTGCTCATGTTTCTCCTCTTAAGAAAGTTCAGAAAAGGTCACTCAAGGTGAAAATGATCCGATATGATTGGGTTAATTTAGGCCCAAGTTGATGAAAGACAGCAGACAGTCTTATGTACTCTCATATCCATATGCCTTTCAAAGCATTTCCTTTATCAACATTGAGAGTTGAAAGTAGTTAAAGGTCCCTTGGCATAAACATTTCACTTTATGAGGTTTTTTAAAATTAATATGAGTTCCCCCAGCCTGCTTATGGTCCCCCAGTGGCTAGAAATGGTGATAGGTGTAAACCGAGCTCTGGGTATCCTGCTCTGTCTTTGAGAAAATGAAAGCTCCGATCTGGAATCTTGCTCCTTATGACGTCATAAGGGGCAAGATAACCTCCCCTTCCTCGGATTTGCCTGCCCAGAGAATTTGGCCCATCCATGTGAGAGAGACATCATGGCTTTCAAAGAAGCAAAGTGACAGTTGGTCAAGGCCACACCCCCAGCCTCCACCTTGCCCCCCCCTCTCCTGCTCAAAAGGTACACATTCAGAAATGGCACATACTGAGGAAAGCTCATTGTGGGACTGGCTCTAGTGGGTGGAATTCTGGTCTAAGGCTGGATTTTGGGAAAGCGACTTCAGATACAGTATAAGGGGACCTTTAAGGACTATATAAAGATACTTCAGATACAGTAAAAGGGGACCACTAAGGTCTATATTAAAGCGACTTCAGATACAGTATTAGGGGACCACTAAGGTCTATATAAAGAGACTCCAGATACAGTATTAGGGACCAATAAGGTCTATATAAAGAGACTTCAGATACAGTATTTAGGACCACTAAGGTCTGTATAAAAGAGACTTTAGATACAGTATTAGGGACCACTATGGTCTATATAAGAGCACCATGTCATGGGACCTTTAATGAATGTGTTGGCAAACCTCTAATATTCAGATATAAATAACGTGAAGTCAGAATCATCCTGCTGTTTGCATCATCTCTGTATACACCCCACTCAATGCTCTTGTATGCATAGACATAGCTTATATACTGTACTTTATAATGTATTGTAGCATTTTAATCTTTTAGTTAAAGTATGCAGTTTTGACTTGCATGCTAACTTGATCAGAAGGTCTTTGTATCTTTGTTTCTTGTTTTTTTAAGATAGACATATTTTCTCAATTTTACATAATTTATTCACTTGCCCTACTAAGACAAGCATAACCATATGCCTTATACAAATAAACATTTAGTAACTATTAACAAAGCTGTTAAGATGCAATCTCCAGATTATTCAAAATTGTGGCTGACAGTGAGGGGTTGCATGCATTAGTGTTCTGCACGCTGGCAGCATCTAACGAAGCGGTCTTATTTTGACTCTAGTGAATAGAACATGCTGTTTACATGGTATGCTTCAAAGAGAGCATCGGTGCACTTCAGTAACATATAGTATAGAATATTAATGTGTTGAAAGAAAAGTTTTGCTATCTGTTTCTAATCAATAAGCTAGAGGCATGCCTGATGTTCATAGCAGAAGCTGTTGTAGCTGTTGTTTTGACATGTTGTCAACTATACACACTATTATAGTAATTTACACATCATACCTATGATAAGAATTATACACCCAGAGTTCTTAAAATACAGAGAGAGAGATTAGTAGAGCTGTGGGCCCCCGTTTATCAACCTGGCGTAGAAACCAGCGCAGAAATCCTCTTACAACAGGCTTGACGTGGGATTCATTGAACATTCGTATCACACCAATCAGAGCGTAAGAATGGTCGTACATTGATAAATGTAGGGGCTGGAAACCATCGTAATTTAAAGATCCCACCCATATATATATTTTCAGTTTTGAGGTCTCACCATCACTGATGCGGTCAACAGTATTGCCATGTTAAATCGGACTCCCGCTGAATTTTATTTAATTTATACGTCCATGACTTACTTCTAATAGTAACACACAGGATTCTATTGCAATCTCTTAGGCCCACATGTAGGTGTATTTAAATAAACACACAGCAGCAGAGTTTATGCAGTGTTTTTTATTTTACTCATGTTTTTTTAGAAAGAAGTTGTTCACTTGTGGCCATTAACAACACTTTAAAAGACAAACGAAAAAACCTGAAGAATAAATAAAAATGTTTTCCTGTATTGAATGTCATTGCCAAACATAACACCATAACATTTGAAAGCGAGGAGTAACATCCTGTCTCCGTGGTGTAGCCACCAGAGAGCAGGACTGGACCCTGCTGGTCTTCGGTCAGCAGCGCCATCATTACATTCATGGCACCCTGTTGTCCTGCACCATGTTGGGTAGAACCCCACAGGCTAAAACAATGTTGCTAACTTTTTCTGGCTTGTATAGTTTAGTCCCCGCTGATCTGCTCTTAGTCAATCCGATAGAGCACTCCACCATGGCCAGATCTGCCATTGCCGATAAGTGATCAGCTGATGACTTGTTCTTCTCCTGTTTAACTAATTATATGCTGTATCAAGTCCACACTTACTCCAAAACTTGCATATACAAGTTCAGACCAGACACAGGATTTTATCGCAGCCCACGCTCACGTTCAAATTGACAAATGCCAAGCTTTGCATGGGAATCGGCGTACGCCCGTCCAAAGCCTATTTTTGATTGCATGCACGTTTCCTAAATGAGGGCTGAGATGTTTTAGTGTACTAGATTTCTTGAACTCTTGAGTGAACTGGTTTAATTGTTTAAGAATGGAGGGTGTCTCCATTTTCAGTAGTCCTCCACAGAAGGGTCAGCATTAATCAAATCCACTTCTTTCCCTTTGAGGGAGCGGTGTTGTTAGACCACATGAATGGTATACTCCGCAATAATATCAATACTCCTGTAGTGAATCATGTGACAGGCAGCCATTATCTGGACAGCCCGAGACAGCTACTCTCAAGCTTGATTATGGATCGTTGTGAGCCGCTGCATCAAGTTTGGGGTTGAGGACTACTCCATTAATCCATGTCTGATTACATTTTTACTAGGGGTTGAGGGGGGGTATCAACACAGCATAGTATCGCGATATTTTTTGTGCCAATAGTGTGTTGATACACGGACGGCCAGTATAAATCTATTATTAAATAAATTGCACAATTTATGGTACTGGAATCATTTTTGACTAAAAGCAAGACCCCGCACTCTGCTCTTGCTACAGCAAGTGTTTCCTTAACGAAGGTCCAGAGGGTCAGAAACGTCCGTTTCTTCAAGAGATGGTTGTGCTTTAGCAAGAGCAGAGTGCAGGATCTTCCTTTTTTGTGATGTGATATTTTCCAATTCACCTGCATGGAAGAATTGTTAGATGTGCGAATAGTTTCTTCGTAGAGGCGTAAGGTCTATTACATGGGGAGATGCACAAACAGAAATTTACCTTTTTAGACAAAACAGATATTGACAAAGTTAAAAGGGTTAATACATTGCAAGATATCACAGAATATGTTTAAAATAGCTATAATACTAATATACTAATACTAATATAGTAACGTAAGTATTGTGATAGTACCTTGTCCTGGGGTCTTTGGGGATTCCCACACTCAAATTTGAATAGCTATCTTGAACGTGGACAGATTATCCTCACCTACCATGAATCCCCCAGATCTCTGGGAGAGCAGACATATTAACAGTCTTTTGTATACCTTAGGAACAGACGGAGTCTATCACTGTTGAATCAGTCGGCTCCGTGCTGACGTCTGACAGTGCCCATTAATGATGCTGAATCAAAGTGAAGGGCTCAGGGGATTTGCTGTAGATCTGTTAATTTTGTGATTTCATGTCAGTGAGCAACCATAACACCCCCAGCAGCCTGAACCGTTTAACACAAGGCAGGATGAAGCCATGATTTTATATTTTTTAAGTGCCAAATTCTGACGCTACCATCTGAAAGTGGCAGCAAAGATCAAGACTTTGCAGAACAGGTAATTTTTTCCAATCTTCTATTGACCAATTTTGGAGCGGCTGTGTAGCCTCAGTTTTCCTGTTCTACTCTGAAGGGTTGAAGGTTTGTGTGTTCAGAGATTCTTATTTGGTTGTGACAAGTGGTTATTTGTTGCCTTTCATCAGCTCAAACCAGTCTGACCATGTTCCTCTGACCTCTGCCATCTGTAAGGCTTTTTTGCTTTCTTGGACCATTCTGAAAACCCTAGAGATGGCTGTGCGTGAAAATCCCATTAGCTGTGTCTGAAATACACAAACCAGCACCAACAACCATGCCACGTTCAATGTCACATAAATACCTTTTCTTCACCTTTCTAACGCTTGGTTGGAACTTCAGCAGATCATCCTGACCATGCCTACATGCCTAAATACATTCAGTTGCTGCATGCGATTGGCTGATTTGATATTTCTGTTAACGAGCAGTTGAACAAGTGTATATAATGGAGTGGCCCGTGATTGGATTCACTAAACTAACATGGGTTCACATGCGGTACAGTACAAAGGCATTATGAGAGACCTTATCATGAGTACTTTATACTTTTCTACCAAAATATAAAGTAAATGCATGGTTTACAGCTGCACTACTATGTGTGCAGATGGAATGCGTTTGGACTAAGAGAAACATCAGCTCTTCTGTGCAGGAAATAGTGAAACCAGTGCTGTTGAACTGTTTAATTAAAGATATGTTTTTCAACCATATGCTCCAGCACAAGCATGACGATATACTAAGATGCAGTAATGGCGTACTCAAGTCTCTATTCTCTGGACTCGTGATAGGACTCGCGGACTGATGACTTTTATTTGTACTCTGACTACAGGATGTATAAAATTGGACTTGAACATTCATAAGAACGGACTCAGACGTTGAATGAAGTTTCTGACTTAAAAGGTTATACACATTTGATATAAGACTTTTTAAGACTTTTCCTGTATCGGGCTCCAAGATCGGCCGGGAAGCAGTTGGGGAGACGTTCTATCCAGGGCTAATGTTCTTTTGGGGGCAACACCCTTTACTTCAACGACAGTGTTAACAAAATATGAAGCCCCCATGTCTTGAGAAGCTTCTTGTTAACTGTTAACTCACTGTGCATTGTCTTTGGGATCTCTTTGTCTCGTTTTTTCCTCAGAGCTGCAAATACGCTTCTCGGTTGGACACCGCTACCACTCGATCTCCTTGCTTGACCACACACATTTATAAATGTTGTTTAGAAAGACGTCAGTAAATAATCTTCCTTTGCAGTTGTGTCAGTGGTGTCAGTTTTGTTTAATGTACTGTAGACCCGCTTTTAATAGTATATCAGCTCTTTAAGGTGCCAGAGTGGAGGAATGTAGGCAGTCTGGAACTGATGACTCAACTCGAGCTCAAGCCCAGGTAATGGTTGCTGGACTCAGACTCTTCTGTGGTGACTCGACCACTGGGGACTCGGACTCGACTCTTGGTCATTCGACTAGAACACGGCTAAAATGATATACTGCCTTTATAACATTTCAACTGTGTTTAAATGAAATAGTGTGTCCTAAGTAGATTGATCTGGATTGTGTTATGAAACATGAAAAGCCGCCAATTTTCACTTCATGCTTCTTCTTTTTTTTGATCAGATTTAAACTGGTTTCAACTTAAAGTGAACTGAAATACTGTAAAGTTAGAGTTTCTCCAAACAGAAAGACATTTCATTTTGTGTTTAGTGTCACCCCCTTATCCCTATGATGGCCGGTGAAACCCAGCACCTTTCCACTGCCGAAATTGCCAAAATAAAAAGGATTTTAGGACAGAGGCCAGTTTGACTGAAACAGATTTACCTGGACTTCATTGGAATTTCAGAGAAGTTATTTGCAGAAATCTGAGGATTATAAAAGATCCTGAAAATGTATTGGTATATTATATTGTAATAGGACAACTGAGAATAACTTTATTGTACTGTTGCTTTTACCACATTGTACACTCTTTGTAACAGTCTTCATCGTTCTAGCAACAGCATAAGAAAAAGTATTAACTAGTACTTAAATTATTGCTGCTGGTACACTTACTACTATTTCTGACAAACAACCAATAACACTATTCATTTTTTTAGGCCTTTTTTCCAGATATGATTTTAGAGATGTTTTAAAGGACGATGTGGATTTAACAGTCTGAGCTTGTCTGGTAGGACATTTAACAGCCTATAGGTGTGCTGACAGTGAAATCCAGTCATCTTTCATCTTGAGCCTAGACTTAGTAACTGCCAAGGACTGCCTGTGGTGTTAAAGCTGCACTCTGACTCATGTGGGGCCAAAAGGTCAGAGACATAGCTGAGGGCAAGGCCTTGACAAACCATAAAAGTTATCAATAAAATCTTGACATCAGTTTAAAAAGAAAAAAACAAATGGTTGACAATGTGCGTGTCATATGGCTCCTTCACTTAGTCCTGGCCAAAATCCTGGCTGGGTGGTGTACTGATTCTGAGTGTACAAAGATTTCATTAATTCAGACATTCATAAAACCCAATCACAAAGGGGCCTTAAGGGGCTTTACAGTCTGTACAGCGTACAACATTCTCAATCCTTTGACCCTCAATTGAAGGAAAGGCAGTTATGAGACGAGAAAATGTAAACGTTATACATAAAATATTTGAATGCATTACTTGGCAGGATTCCCTCGGGAATAAAAACTTCACTGGACAAATCAGGTGAATTTCACCTAACATTTAAACGTGTATTGAAGGTCATAAGCGGTTCTGAAAAGCACGCAGATGCTTTGTCAATGTGTGTCTACAAAATGTTCCGAGTAGTGCTAGAAGCCAGATCAACAGGCTGAATGAAGAACCAGCTTGGGTTTACTGACATACGGTAGCTGCCTATCACTGAGGTTGTACTAGAAGTAAAATGTATTGTATAGGTTAAGGTCAAGGTCAAAGTTTATTTATATAGCACATTTACAAACAGTCACTACCGCCCCAAAGTGCTGTACAATTATTGATAACAACATAATAAAAAAGCATAACAAATATCCGGAAAACCCATCTAAAACAGAATATGCCAGAAACAACAAAAATACAACAGATAACAGCTTTGCTCAAATCAATACAACAACAAAATGTCACAGCTCAGCTTGTGTACAATATGTGTAATATGTAATGACAATAAAATTGGTCCCAGAATTGAGCCTTGGTGTGCCACATGTAACTAAAGAGGCAAAATAATCCGGGTCACCAATAAAAAACTATTTGGAGTACTCCCGGAGTCCATCTTCTATTTGTATCTGCTCTCATATAAAATAATTAATACAATTGAGCAAAATGTTTTAAGTGCTGGAATGATGTCATAAGGAGCAAGATTCCAGATCTGAGCTTTCATTTTCTCAAAGACAGAGCAGGATACCCCGAGCTCGGTTTACACCGATCACCATTTCTAGCCACTGGGGGACCATAGGCAGGCTGGGGGAAATCATATTAATATTAAAAAACCTCATAAAGTGAAATTTTTAAAAATATGGGCATTGTTGGCAAGTTTATCTCTCCTACGTATCCCAGCAAGCAGCTGAGTTTACAACAGCCTAACAAAGATTATGGCAATAATTACCGAAACATAGAATCTCCTCACAAAATGATTTCGTTAGACGTACATAGTCTAAACGGTTTAACCCTACTCGGCACCGCACAGTTCCATTGTGTTTTTAACAGTTTGTCAACTAGGAAGGTAAAAGCTTTTGTTCATGCTGCAATTGGCTGAACTTTAATTTCCCCTTTGTATCACACACTAAACTCTTTAAAGGTCCAGTGTGGAATGTTTTTAGTTGTTCATTTTCAAAATCTGCATTGGCCCATCACAAACGTCCTATGAAAACATCCTTTTAATGAATATTTACCACCACCTTCAGTTCCAGGTATTCCTCTTGGCTTGACATTTTACATTTGCATTCACATGAACCGGGGTAGACGCTCCATATTCATGCTCCATCTTGAAATACGTTATCTGGTGAGGGACATACAGGACGTACTCATCCGACTTTTGCATTTTCCCTGTCACATGATAAACTCCCAGGTGCTGCATATGCTGCTAATGCTGCTAACGGGTACCGTTGCTTCCCGCCAGGTTTGAAGAAGGAAACATGGAGGACCACACTATTCAAAATCCAAATTTCAGGAACAGGAGTCTTCTTCTTTGCCCAGAAAAAGAAAACGAAGATTGAAAAGAGCAAGAGACCGTCTCTTGAACCGTGAAGGCCACCTTAGCTGTAATACCTACTTTGAACTGCTTAGCGCGAGAGAGTTTATTGTGATAAATGATCTTGACGCTAGATGGGAAAAATTCTTCCACATTGGACCTTTAAAGATGGCTTTCTTGAACCTCAACACAGCTTAACTAACAGGTAAAAGTTATCTTGTACATAGCAGATACAAGGTATAATGTCTGCTCAACTGGTGGATGATACATATGTGAAAGTGTCCATTAGTTATTATGTGAAGAAAGTGACTGAGCCAAGTGAGGATAAGATATTTCAACACAAGTGGAGTAACACTGAGAAACCAACAGGATGTTGAGAGCAAAATGTGAGCCAAACTTGTACAAAACTTCACACTGAGTTGGAAATGAGAGCTGTCTGTATTTGGTTCACTTGGGAGGCAGAGAGCTCTATTTCTTCTTGTTCTCTCCACCAAGGAATGTACACCACAAGAGGCTTCAAGTTTTAATAAATGGAATATTTATACACTGTGGATGTTCATCTTCCTTTCCTCTCAACATGCTGGCAAATAGGCCACGCCGTTTAGAGTTAGCCAATTAATTACAATTTTGTCTAGTCACAGAAATTGCAGTGATTAATTACTATTTTCTCAAGCGTGTATATATATATATTCAAATACCTTGTAAGTATTAATGCAAGATATTTGATTTTCTTTTTCCAAACTTATAAATTTCAGCTTCACAGCATTTACTTTGTGCACAGAATGGTAATTAGTTCCTGTGTTAGATTAGATTAGATTAGATTAGATTAGTTACGTAAAAAGTACATTTTTCTTTTAGATTTAGCAATTGTTTACAGACAGACATGGACATAATTACATACTTTACATCTTGGCTGCTTGAAATTTGAGGTAAATTTGCGATACACGTGCAAAGAACGGAAAATAGTGTAAAGTTAAGTAATATTAAGTGTATGCAAGAGAACTTCTGTTTTTGCATGAAACAAGAATTTAAAACCCCATCATCCATCTTGTTTTTAATTTACTATTTAGTTTTAGTGCCATAAATAAAATAACCTGGAAATGATTTTCAAAGGTATTGCCATGTCATTGCCACGTCAACAATTTAGTCTCAATTCTAAGACTGTGCATTTCTGTTATACAGCAATTTGATAAATACAGCAGATGTAGGCTGCGTTTCATTAGAGTTCTAACATGCAGAGAGCAGAGGGGAAGTGT
>NC_048409.1:388430-399477 GCF_013103735.1 Etheostoma cragini | reverse complement strand
GGAACACATCTGACCAAACTACACGGATCGACCACCAGTTGTGGGCTTAGTGCTGCTGCTTCAAGTGCGTTTTAGCTTCAGTGTTGTTTTCTATTAATGATGGCATTCTATTCCCGTTTATGTGTATTTTATGTCTTCTAATGGCGTGCAATTTCCTGATTGTAAGGTATTTCTTGTACAAAAGGTGCTATACAAATATTGTTGATATCAGCAAATATTTATGCTTTTTACACATCATAAATACCAGCAGACTCATTTCAATGAGACCTGCTAATCAGCTGCAGGAGTTTCAGATTTAGTAAGTTTGTGATCTGTGTCATGATTAATCATATTATGCTTGGACTATATCTCGCAAAAAACTGAATTTCTTCCATGCATTTACAGATATTGTTGAAATAGATAAATCACACGTACAACTATCTAGTAAAGAAAAAGTAAAAAGTATGCATTAACTGACAGTTACATTACATGTTTCAGTAAAAAATCAAGCTGTCAATGAGGACATGTATTTATTCCTCTTCTCCTTCTTTGGGGATCAGCAGCAGGAGTTGTAGCAGCTGGACGTCACTGCCACAGTACCACGGATGTAGTTTCTTGTACCAAATGCATAACTCCAATGCATCGTGGTGATCTCCACCTCTGGAGCGACCATCGTTGTTCCCTCGCTCACGCTGCCCTCCGAGGGTCGGTCTCACCATGTTCGCTTCAGTTTTTCAGACAAATGGAACGACTCTTAAGATTGAAGCGGGCAGTCCTCCAAGGGCAAGTGCTTAGGGGAGGTGAAGGAGGGCATGTTGAATAGGACATCAGGAACCGACTCCTACTTGGAATTGTTTCAAAAATCACGATTGCAGTTGAAAGCGTTTGGAGGATTTGGTTTCAAATCCAATCATCACTTCCAAATTTAACATGCCCAAGTTTTGGTTTCCGTAAGCATGCGACCCGTTTCAGCTCCACCCCTCGAAGAGTCAGAAAGGAGATGAGAACCAGAATCAATTCAAATCCAAACAATGCCCAACCCTGATGTTGAACACAGCCGTAATCATTGACTAGCTTAATGCAGACCTAAAAGTACAACTAACGCAGACCTTAATGTAGAGGCAGTCTTCACATTGTATTACCAACAAACTGAATTTTCAGGCATTCAGTTTTCAGTGTGGATACATCCAGTATGTGCTTTGTAGATATGTTGCTGTATGGCATTTGGTCATTGGCTGGCACAGTGTGAAGTTGCCATGACTCATTAGCATGCAGAAGGTAGCCCAGCACCTGCAACATCTCTATTTACTAGGAAGCGTTCGCAAAACCAAACACCAGAGGTGAACTTGTGGTTTGATAAAGTGCCTGGAATTAATTTCATATGAAAATTAATAATTGTTATTATTCCGTTATGAATGGGAGGCATTGGCTATTTCTTGAACTGTTTTCTGAGTTATTTGTTTTCTTTTTATCATGGCTGCCTGCAGTTTACAGTTTATTCTGCAGTGGTGTGCTTGACTGCTCTCCAGCCATTCATCAAGGCACTGCTTTCCATTATTTGGTGCAGTCAGCTGAAACTGAGAAAGGCTTTTGGGGTGGTATGGCTCATTCTTCCTCCACTAACTCTGTTCTCCTCAACAGAGATGTTCCTTGTATTTTTCACCTCTCTCCCTGGATCAGTGGTCATTAGACAAATCGGTGAAATTATATATGCTACGCTATGCTATGCTTATCTACGTTTCAGACCAGGTTTCCCCACATGCTGTGATTTTCCCATGAGAATCATATGAAAACAGAACCAAACGATTTCCACATCATCAATAATAATAAAGCACTTCATTAACATTCATTATCTAACTCTTCCTCTAACTTTAATGCTCCCTCCAAGTAGAGTCATAAAGATTTCTAACTCCCTCCATATTCACATTTTCTAGATACCCACCCAGGCCACAAGACTCACAAAATCAATAAGCTAAATATCATATTCTTGGCTTCTAATATTGTCAGACTCAGATTCCATTAGGCTATGGTCTAAAGAGGGGCTGGTTGGGATGAAATGAAATAGTTTATCGTTAATGCACACTCAACAGCCAGTGATTCTGAACATCTGCATTCATATTTATACTCGACACCTGCTGCACTGACCTCATCCCACGCAAAATTGTCCAGACATGAAGAGAAGGCATTTAAATCCTGTCTGTGTTTTAACACAGACAGGATTTGTGTGGCTCTCCTTTTAAAATATAATCATAAAATATTTGTGTTTACAAGGAAGATGCTATCCTCTGTGCCCCATCTACATTTCGACCTCATTTCAAAGCTGTGCAGGTAAATATTTGATTTATGAGCAAGTGTCACTTGATTCTGTAGGAAAGTTAATGTCACAGTGGAGAGATGTGTCAGCAGCATTCTGACTGTGTGAAGCACAGCAAACAACTTGACTAATCTCATGTGTGCTGACATTGTGACTGATGATCAGTATGCTGGTGGCCCACCTGAATGTGGACCATAATCTCCAAGCTCAGGGTGATATTGCCAGTTTCAGCTTTCACTGGAGTGGGCTCTTTGCTTTAGCACTAAAAAAAGAGAAGAAAAACAGCAGCTCTCAGGTCCATGTGACCGTCATAAAAAAACATTGTGATAGGGGAAAGCACTGCCAAGGGACCAATTATAGCTTTAAGGTTCAGGCCCATAAGCAGGCTGATGTTGGAAATGTTTTGATGAAAAGCACATGCACACCAAAATAAACGGTGAAAAAGCTGGAATTTTAATTGATTAACTTAAATTTTCTGTACAAATGAGTTTTATTTAACATGTTTTTAGTCCTAACCTCCCCTGTGGAACGCTGTAGAGAGGCAGGATTGGAAAGAAAAAGAGGGCGAGAGAAGCGCTGACGTGCCTTATCACATATTGAATGTTTCTTTTCTTCATGCACTTCATGATATTTGTGGATTTAAAGGTGAAGAGTTGCCAGCATGAAAAAAAGCAAACACTAATCGAGGGCATCAGCTACTTTCATCAAGATATCCTGGGTTACAAAGTTCACACCTCACCTTTTCACAGTCATAGCAGGCACTGGCAGGTTGCATGCTGTCTACTGTAAATGTGTGCAAACTGTCAAACTGGAGCAGGCCTTTCAGTATCTTTCTCCTAAATGCTTGAAAAAGAATACAGCAATGCCCAGTATGGAAGACCTTTAGCCTCTATAACTGATATGATTTGTGTTTAAGATGCCCATACCCTCTGAAGGCATATTGCAAACTTGCTTCCTCAATTATTCCTCATTTTTTCACTGTGCTTCACTGAGTCGTCTGGGATCATCAGCGGCGCAGACACCCTTCATACTTCCATTACTTCTCTCAGAACTGTTTGTTCCCTTTCACTGGGATGGCTTTTATAGGAAAACCGCCTTGGCTTAACATATCTACACTGTTACCTTCAAGCTTTTGTTGCACCCTTCCTTGCCTAGAGTACCTGTAGGTCAGCTACTGTCAAACTTCTGAAGGCTTCTTATTCCGATAAATGAGACAATCCATCCATCCATGTGAATGTGTGCGGTAGACATCCACAATGTTTGAATCCCACATATATTGGCTTTCATTCAATGTTTTGAAATAGTGTTACTGCTTTGTAGATTGAGTCTTTTATTTAATGATTTGTTTTAAACTTGTGGAGCACAATGTATTGCATCTTTGCAACTTATAGAATATTATAACACAGCTCAGTTATATTAAGGTAATAGGGAATGATGTCTTTCACCAATAGATAGAATAGAATAGAATAGAATAGAATAGAATAGAATAGAATGGCAATTATTATAGACACTGAAAATGTTTTGCATAAACAAATGCCTACAGGAGGTCGAGACAGATGTCAGTCCCAGTTTTTAATCAGACAAAATAAGTGAGAAGGCGTGTGGGTGAACAATGAGTGTGTAAAGCCTATAACCCATTAGTGCCTCATTATCACTGAGAAGTTCTTTGTGATTATTTTCCAGCTTGTTTTAGCCATTTTACCCTGTTACAAAAGTGAAACCCCAGTGTACCAGTACATTCACTAGATATGAACAGGTTGTCACCTTTTGTTATTATCATGGCAGTACCCTATTACAAGATATTAACGATGTATCATCCTCTTATTACAGAGTTGTAAAGTGCTGCCACATTTTATTTATACAAAATGTGCCACTAGTTAAATCAAACATGTGGTGGAATATCTCTCTTGTCACACACACCTGAACATAAGCATCTTTAAAGTGAGCTCAGTGTAGAAGCAACACAGCACAGTATAGCAGCCGTAGTGGGAGCTCCCTGGAGTTTTGTTTGGCGCTGTGCTGTAAAAGGAAGGCCGACTGCCCTTGAATCACCATCTCAAAAAAAAAAGAAATACAGTCTGTAGTTGGCACTGGGGATTATGTTTGCACAGAAAGGACAGCATTTGCCACACTCTAGACTGCTACAGAATGTCAGGACTGGAATTTCATGAATGTATTAGGTGAAGCCCAGTTAGCTGCAGTGCACAGGAACCTGCACTGACACTTCTTTTGAAAACCACGCTTAGGTCACAACCTTACTACTGATTATGTGTACAACCTTAATTTTCCTCTCAGGCATAAATAAAAGAAATTTCAGCAACAGGTTTTTGATTAAGCAATCGAGCATACCCCAACCAGAATTTAAGGGATTTACAATTATATTCATCACTTTTTGGATTTTACTTTGTTTAGCAGCATCTTTGTGAATAGTAAGAAGTCTACGCTGGAGACAGGCAGAACCTCCACATGGCCCCATACCCACAATCCATCCCCACTCATTTCCTTTGTTTAATATGACATGCATAGCTGATTTTGCTGGATTGCCAAATGACATCCAGGCAACTGCATTTGAATCATTGTAATAATGACATGATGAAACTGAGACGTGTTTGTTGATGTGATTGGGTGTAATGAGCAGATAAGTAATGTGCACTGTTGGAATCCTTCTCCCATTACTATTTATAGTCAGTCTCACCTTCACCTCGAGCTGACAGTGGTCTCCATCAGGACAACCGAGGTCAAGGAAGGTCCACAGACCTTTGGCTGTCCCAGGCTCCTCTGCTCCCCCATTTGAGAGGACTAATGAGGCAGACAGCTGCTCCCTTAGTAGAAATGTCCCTGTGGTGAACAGTGCCTGGGAGAGGCAGAGACAATGTCACCTTCATAGTCTGGCACATTACAAGAGGAAAACAAAGCAAACCTATGAAATCAAGAGAAAACATGCACAAAGATTAGGACGGGGACAGTGAAACGCTCCCAGGCAAATTCAGCAAATTCCGCTTCAAGCGTGAACACCAGAGCTCTAACACTGTTGTTGTTTCCTGTTATCAGCCTCAAAGGGGCTGGTCTGGTCAAGCTCATATTAGCTCACACTTTGTCTTTTCACAATTCCCTTACAAAAGACTACTGGTTTCAGACATCTGTTTCTGAAGCTTGGCAGAGTTCAATAAAACAGAGGCAGGACGGAAATGCTTCTGCAGTGTAATTAGGGGACTTTGCTGAGACGACAAGTACAAATGTGGAATAAGAAGGTAAAATCCAGCAAGGCTGGGTGATTAGGCCTCATTTGGTTGTCTTCTGCACACTGTGACGAGCGGCGGTTTCAGGGCAAGGCAGTCGCTCGGCTCGAAGGCCCACAGTGTCTAGGATTATGTGTCGATTTACCACCCAGCTGCCGCTCTAGACTCTACAACAGAACATGACTAGCTCTAATTAGGCCATGCTACCAATTAGGGCCGTGCAATAAGGCAGCGAGGAAGGCGCTCTGGGAGAGTAAACCTACCATTGTCTCCTTCCACCGTAAAAAAAAAAAGTGTTTTCTAGCATCAACAGCTGTCGAAAGGCTGGAGTCCATGTCAACCAGGATTTCATGAAGCTATCTTTGGTTTACTGGGATGTAATGAAGACATTAATGTAATTGGGCAATGTGATGACAGAACATTAACTTTGAAAGGTGTCTAGTCTGAATGGGACATTAATGTGATTTAATGAAAAGACAGTAGCAACCAGTCCTAAACAGCAATCTATTCATGTCCCAGCCTTGACCTCCAACTCTGTCTCATGATCCTACAGGTAGCCAAGGTCAGTTCCCCATAACTCAGAATGTGACGGTGGTGGAGGGGGGTGCAGCAAACATGACCTGTCGTGTGGATTACAATGATAACACTTCCCTCCAGTGGTCAAACCCTGCACAACAGACCCTATTCTTTGGGGACAAGAAAGGTGAGTAATATTCCTGAGGATAATGGCTGTAATGATAAAGTGATGAGATGTGATAAAGATGTCTTATCCAGACTACATTACTACAGGACTCTTCTTCATCAGTTTTTCCCATTCACAATATAGCTACTAAATTGTCCCTGCCTGCCAGCTAGCACACAATTTGAGTGAATACAAGAAAAAGACAGGATAAGAGGGAAATGCATTACACGTAATGTCGAAGCAGACTTTTAATGAATTTATGGTTCCATCAATGTCCCAGGGCACACACTAAACAGAAATAGACTGTTTTTGAATTGAACTTTTGTAATCATGCAACACTGACAGTGTTGTTTACAACCCGCTAACGCCTGTGGATTGTAAGATGATTGGGCTTAATTAGCATTTCAGCTGACCTACATTTGTATAGCTGTTTGGATGTCACTGAAATGGAAGCGCACTGTTGCAACCTCGTGAAACAAGGCCAGAGCCAGAATGAATTATAATGTGCTCTCACCAGCTAAATCCAATTTAAAGGTGACAAAAGTCTGGAGTTGATAAATTGGAATTGGGGTGAAAGGGAGTATAAGAGTGGACTGGTCTTGCAAGGGGTGGGTTGTTCATCTTTCAATGTTTCTCACAGCATATTACCCATTTCATTTATGCTGTAGCTGCTAATACAATATTATTGGTTCAGTGATTGAAGATTAACTTTCCCTTTGAATACCAATTGATAGCGGAGAGAGACCAAGAGAATGAGAGTCACAGTCTGGTTTGAAGAAATATTTTCTCCCTCGCAAGTTATTGGATTTAGTAATGAGGTCTGGGGTGTTTTATTAGATTAAATAGCCTCCAAATACAATAAAGCCAAACTTAACTCAAACTTAAATAGATACTCTTTTGTGAATGGTGTTAATGTGTCAAAAGGTTTTAAATTCAAGCAAAGGTCATGAACTGAAACAATTCTTTTGTTTATTGTGATTTTTTTCTGTGTTCTCTGGTATAGAAAAGATACAGCATGTTAATATTTGACCAGTTGAAAATCACCAAATGCTATCAGAAAATAAAACTCAAATCACATGACATGATGAATCATTCAAATCTTATATGGGTTATTTCCCTTGACCTAAATGAAGCCTTTAACTGGGCTTTGTTCACATTTCTCATCTCCTCTGTATACAAAGCTATAATCTGTAGCCATGTGGAAATCCAGAATGCTGCTGGTGTAAGTATGCGAGTGGAGCTTGGAGAGAACAATCTGTATGAGCCACTTTGCCCTTCTTAGGCAACCATTTATATTGCATGACAGAATCCTTTTCCTGAGCAATACGGAGGACAAAATGAATGTAGTCCACTCAGCAGAGGTTGCCAGGCTAAGCATGGGAACACTTCCTCTCCATTTCCTTTTAAACAGCCAAATGAAAAGCTTTATTGGCACAACTAATACGATGCCTGTGAGGACATCAGGAGAAACTGGAGGCGTGGAACAACACGGGCTTCATGCGAGGAAGAGGGTGGGACACCTGGGAGGAAATCTCTACTGTGCCAAATCACCAGTTAATTGCTTGGCAGAGGGCTGCTACTGTCCTTCTTCTCTTGTTTGTTGTGCCTTCTTGTAGGTTATGAAAAAATGTTAGATTCAACCTTATGCTACATTTCCGTCCAACAACTGCAGACTGCAGACTGGCTGAGCTTGAGGCAGGCTGTTCTCTCCCTCTGATGAACAGCTGGTGATAGATGGCTGTCAGTGAGTAGAATATATGTAGCTGTGTTGCATTTTCTTGTTATCAGTGTTTAGGTTTTTGCTATCTTTTTTACCTTCTGTTAAGATTCCCTGTGCCTGTTGTTTCTGTCCTTTGTCTTTGTTGTCCACCTCTCTGCTTACAACAATCCCCTTGGGTGTCCATGACAGCATGGCCATATGTTACTGTTTGATGCACCCGCAAGTTTCCCTCACTCTCGTCACAAAGGTACTTTGTCATTGTGTATATGCAATGCAAAAACAAATTCAGCTTTTACAGCTTCTGTGTGATTCTGGATGCTAAACACATACAACTAATGATGATAAAAATACATCTGCTCTTCCGTCTTAAATTAGACAAAAGGCTCTGTGGGGCTTTTAAAAAAACTCTACTCTCACTCTTTACCTCAAGCTCAGTATTAAAGATAAGGGCATTTGTGTGCATGAGTTTACTATAAAATAGTGAGGGGTAGTATTAAAATTACCTTTTTAAATCCCTTTGAGCAGCTACAGTGAGTAAAGAGAAACATCTGTAAAGAAGCTAGAGTTCTGTATTATATCAATTGGGTTTGACAGCTGCTGGGTAAAGTAAGACACAATCTGATCTTTGCCCTTATCATAATTTGTTCCATTTTAGTTCAGGTCTGACAAATGAGAAAATGAAGAAAAGACCCAAAGAGTAGCTATTACAGCCAAGGAGAAAAGGGATTTGTGTCTTTCCAGAATTTTAAAGACATTGAGTACCCTACTCCAGTGTAACAGTAAGTAAAGCAAGTGTGTGTATCATTCACATCCAACAGCATTTATACATGAGTGCCAGTAATGCAAGTCCAAACACAAAATGGCCGAATAGGTTGTCTTACAAAACAGCCTTTTCTGATCTGCCACCGCTGGTAAAGGTTTGGTAAATTTAATGGATAAGATTAGGAAAATATATACGTCATGGTTGAAACATCATTGACATTTGGTAGCAAACGTGTAACATGAACCGCGGTGTTTGGTGTCAAAGTCAGGCCCTTTGCACCGTCATCACAAATATCAAACATGGGTCAATTGAAGCCTTTGAACTAATGATTGATGCCGTCGTTTCTCTGGCAAGGACAGTCTCCATTAATGGCCAGACTACTCCAATTAACCTTCTACCCACTGGGAATCCTTAGGTAGGTAGGTAGGTGGATCGGTAGAACGTAATCCCTGCAATGTGTCCTACAAATGTGACCTAAAATGTGTCTGCACAGCAATGTGCAACATGTGACATGGAGTCAGGATAAGAGATGTGGTTGCAGGTGGAAAGAAAATAGTGGGCAGGTTGCAGCTCAATGGCTTAATGTATCGTTGGTGAGAGTGTAAACGATAAGAAGCACCTCCATCTCATCCTCTCCTATAAGAAGCTCAGTCAAACCTTGTGGAGCTCCAAGAGAGTGTTAACCTTGCTGGATTCCCAAAGCCGATCCATATGGGTTGGACTATCTCTGCACATTTGTCTAAAGCTGAACACAGCCCTCCTCTTATATCATGCCAGCTGGCTCCTTGGCACGCTCCTCCTCATCCATTATGTATATCTGAGTCTTGGTTGTAGAGGCTTCAGACTACACTATGGCAAAGACCAGCATGCAGATTCCTTCCCACTGCTGCCACAGACCTGAGACAACAGAATTAGATCCCTTTAATAGCCAGGCCAACACATCATTCATACGTTAGACCAATTAGCGTGGACTATTGAAGGAAGCAGCTCTGTGGTGGGCTGCCACGATGAAGAAATCGATTTGGACCATATGTCTTTTGTAGAATTATCCCTTTTTATATGTTGCCGGGGTTGTGAATTAATATTACTGAGCAGGACAAATGAGAGCAGAGCTGTCCCTTGCTGTCTTCATTATGATTTGCTTCACTTATGGCTTTTGTGGGAAAAGGATAAAACCCATGTAGCGATGCTGTAGAATGGTAATGACATTCCTGGAGGCATGCAGGATGGAAGAAGAATCTTTTGTCACATACGGTGAATATGAATAATGCAATTAATGTTGAGCTACTGCAGGATGCATGTCAAAGGCAGATAACAAATTGCTCATTTGAACTACAATATGTTTGTCGCAGCAATATAGAGACATATACAGCATATACACGCATGCCGTGTCAAACTGTACAGCACTCCTCATCTCAAATCAATCTCTCAGAAGTCTATGGTTCATCATTCATGACATTTAATTGGGACATTCGGTTTTGATCATAAAGGTCACAAAGTAAAATTGATCTTAATTGGCTTGTAGTAATCAAAATGCTGTTATGAGCTAAATGAATGCTCTAATGTGAGCATTAAAACATTCATTAGCTGGAGAGAATGAAGGATAATTACCAAGGATGCAATTACTGGTGTGAGCACCAATGAAAGCACGTTTAACGTCCATTCTAGTAAACACCCAACATTTGATGGGTCCGTTGGAAGCAAGTGTGGACTTTTGCCTGAGCTCGGTCTCAGATATCTCTGTGTAAAATCTATCCTTAGTTGGAACTGAGCTACCATATTCAGGTTATTTTTTTATATTGTTGGTGCTATCACTGTTGTTTTTATTATTTGACATTTGGTTTTGCATTATTGTTTAATGGACACACCTGGAAAGCAAGAGGAAACTATAAAAGAGGGGAAAGGTCACATACAGTAGACAACAAACACACAAGCAACAAGTGGAATTGCTTAGTCGTGCTTTCCAACATTTTCTTTAGATATTTTGGGATATGAATCTGCCACTGAAGTTGCAAGTTTGTTCTTACAAGTTTTTTGTTTACTTTTCAATTACTGTTTTTACTGGGAGCAAAATGTAGACGGGGTCTCATGGCCACAGCTAATGTCTTCCTTCAGGGACTAATGGGCTTTTAAGTGTACTCGGTTACCTCCAGCTTCACTGAAATGTGACTCTACCATCATGGCACTACACACTCAGCTATTATCACTAATGTGAAGAGCTGCTCTTGTATGTACAAAACTAAGCTCTGTGCTCTGTGACACACTGCATTCTCGTGTACAGTGGGTACGGAAAGTATTCAGACCCCTTTAAATTTTTCACTCTTTGTTTCATTGCAGCCATTTTCCAAAA
>NC_048409.1:376999-388330 GCF_013103735.1 Etheostoma cragini | reverse complement strand
ATTTTTGGAAAAAGGCTGCAATGAAACAAAGAGTGAACAATTTAAAGGGGTCTGAATACTTTCCGTACCCACTGTATATGTAGAATAATGAATATGTTGTATTTAAATACCTGTAGACATTTGAGACCACCGGAAAAATGCTTAGAAAAATGTACAGGACCTAAGTCATTGCCATTTGTTGCACTGTAATATGTCTTTACAAACCCAAAAGTGTGTAAACCTGCTGTGAAAACCAACAGAGTTATGTAACCCCACTGGCACTGTTGTAATTACATTTAGTAAATACATTTTGTGAGTTAAAAATGCACTCAAACGCAGAAAAATTCCCACAGAGTGCAATCAAGCTTATGCCATTACGCTGAAAAATGGACAGACAAAATATATTCAGCGTCATTATTCACCACTTGATCGAGGGGACGTATCATAGCTGCTGGGAGAATTTCTTCCTTCTTCCCTTCCCTCTTTCAAGTGCTTAAAATGAGTACAATTTGAGTAGCATCTGCTCTGTGGGATCTCTGAGAGCACAGAGGTAACAATGGCCCTTTCCTTCTCTTAATTGCAGCCACATGTGTGGTGGGAAAGAGCCCCCTGCCTGCACCACTAGCCCTGGAACACATCCAGAATCGCCCACACAGTTACTGAGGGAGCACAGCCAGCAGCAAACACACTCTAATTGCAAAGAGTGGAGCCCCTGGCTGGAGAGCAGGGGGTGGGGGGTGTGCCTGGACCCTCTGTTCTCGCTGAAGGACAGCTAGTGCTTTAACATTCCAGGACTGGCTCAAAGTGGTTACAGGCCATGCAAAAATGGCCAAATGGAGACACCTGACATTACGGTTGTAACATAACGTAACATAACATATTCTGGCTGAACCCGACCGCCATCAGCTTGTTTCCAAGACTAATGGGTGGATGTAAAATGTCCTTTTCTATCTGGGCCGTCAGATAATACCTCATCGTTTTGGATTAGAAACATTGGTTAACATCTGTCTGCTGCTCAGTGGAGTGCAGAAGTGAATGCCATGTGATAAGTGCACTTCCTCTGCCTGGGGTTTTATTGAGGACAGAGCTAATGGAGTTACCGTCTCTTACACATCAAAACAGTGCACCGTATGCTAATAAGTCACTGTGTTCCATGTTGAAACTGTTTTTTGGACATAGTACATATAGATGACATTTAGCTAAATTGACCTATGTTGTTCAACCTACATCTGACAAATTACAGTTTTCTTGGGAGACCACAAAATGGTCCTCTACTGACATGGTCAGTGGTGCGAGAGTGTCAGAGAAACCAGGCAAACATCACTTTGCATCAAGGGCCATAGCAACAGTATTCCTTGCCCTGAGGGGGAACCTGGGTGTCACTTTTACTGATTTGAGACAGCCTTGGTAAGGCCTCCATCACAGGAGATATACTGCACATTAAGCTGCCATGCTGCAAGGCTGTAGCATTCACAAGGTCAGGGTGCCGATTTATGCTTTTTCCTACGCAAAATGAACATGGAGCTTCTATCTAGGGTTTCGGGGAAATGAACCTTTTCATCACATTGATTTCCTAAAGCACCTGGAAAAAAGCTTTGTCACCCGCTGGCATTTGGGTCTGATTGTGACAGATCTGCCTGCTATCTGGGCCTCTAGCAGGGATGTGATGCTAGTAGTATGGTTTTCTGGCTGTATGCTGTTTGAGTAATAGATAACACTTGGCTTTGGGTTATTCAAACCTTCATTCTATCAATATGTCAATGATTCAGATTAGGCCTGCACGATTCAGTGAAAAACATGAATCACAATTTTTTATTGAAGCTATTAAACAATTACATTGTGTATAGGGTGAATCAAGATTGCGATTTTATAACGATTAATCGTGCAGGCCTAATTGACATTCAGTGTGTTGCCAGTGGCCCACTAACAAAAATGCATCAGTCAGGTATATCCATTCAATTCAATTTCAATTCCATTTTATTTATGGTATCAAATCACAACAAGAGTTATCTCATGACACTTTACAGATAGAGGAGGTAAGTAAACACCCCCCATGTTAAAATACAGGGGCATACGTATACACCCCTTATGTTAAAATACAGGGGGCATAAGTAAACACCCCCCTATGTTAAAATACAGGGGGCATAAGTATATACCCCCCTATGTTAAAATACAGGGGGCATAAGTATACACCCCCTATGTTAAAATACAGGGGGCAGAAGTATACACCCCCCTATGTTAAAATACAGGGGGCATAAGTATACACCCCCCTATGTTAAAATACAGGGGGCATAAGTATACACCCCCCTATGTTAAAATACAGGGGCATAAGTATACACCCCCCTATGTTAAAATACAGGGGCATAAGTATACACCCCCCTTTGTTAAAATACATCAGGATGCCCCTGTATTTTAACATGTTTTCAATACAAGAAAAACATTTTCACAAAGTGAGCTGATCCACTTTTTCATGTTGATAAGAGCATTACAATAGGAAAAAATAATGGGACAAAAAGAAATCTAGGGACATTTTGAATAAATAAAAATGTGACATTAATTGCGATTAATCCCAAGTTAATTAATTGTGATTAAATATTTGAATCGTTTGACAGCACTAATTTTAATGGACCTCAAATGTGGAAAGTTTCAGTGAAGGAATTTAAAGAGTGTCCATAGAAAATTTCTAGATTCACTCTTGCAGCATCATCCACTTCTCTGTTGTCCAACCATATCATCAGTATGTTCCAAATAATAATGTTGGTGAAAAATGGCTGAATATGCTACTATGGAACTTTGAGGCAAGGCAGCTTTGGCAAGGCAGCTTTATTTGTATAGTACATTTCAGCAACAGGGCAATTCAAAGTGCTTTACACAAAATCAGTTAAAAAATAAAAACAAATAAAACACGTGAATTAAAAATAGAAACATTAAGACACATCAAACACAAGAATAAAAGTTACAGTGCAGCATAAGAAATTAAACATTAAAGGAACATAATTTAAAGAAAGGCAACAACAAAAAGAAAGGTCTTCAGCCTTGATTTAAAAGAACTGAGAGTAGCAGCGGCTCTGCAGGTTTCTGGGAGTTTATTCCAGATATGAGGAGCATTGAAACTGAATGCTGCTTCACCTTGTTTAGTTCTGACTCTGGGGACAGAAAGTAGACCTGTCCCGGATGACCTGAGAGGTCTGGGGGGGTCATAGTGTAGTAGCAGATCAGAAATGTATTTTGGCCCTAAACCATTGAGTGATTTATAAACTAGCAAAAGTACTTTAAAATCAATTCTTTGAGGCACAGGAAGCCAGTGTAAAGACTTCAGAACTGGAGGGATGTGATCCAGTCTCTTGGTCTTAGTGAGGACCCAAGCAGCAGCGTTCTGAATCAGCTGCAGCTGTCTGATTGATTTTTTTGTGAGACCAGTAAAGACACCGTTACAGTTGTCAAGTCTACTGAAGATGAAAGCATGGACAAGTTTTTTCAAATCCTGTTGACACATAAGTCCTTTAACCCTTGATATATTGTTAAGGTGATAAAAGGCTGACTTTGTAATTGTCTTAATGTGGCTGTTAAAATTCAGGTCTGAGTCCATGACTACACCACGATTTCTGGCTTTGACTTGTGTTTTCAACATTATTGTTTGAAGCTGAGCGCAGACTTTTAATCGTTCCTCTTTTGCTCCAAAAATAACCACCTCAGTTTTTCCTTCATTTAATTTCAGAAAGTTCTGGCACATCCAGCTATTAATTTGTTCGATGCACTTAGTCAGTTTTTGTTTTGGACTATAGTCCCCTGGTGATAAGGTTATGTAAATTTGTGTGTCATCCGCATAACTATGGTAACTTATTTTGTTGTTCTCCATAATCTGAGCCAGTGGAAGCATGTCGATTTTAAACAGAAGAAGCCCCAGAATGGAGCCTTGGGGGACTCCGCACGTCATATTTGTTGTTGTTCATGTTCAGATGTATAATTACCTATTGACACAAAGTAATCCATATTCTGTAAGTAGGATTCAAACCACTTTAGTACTGAGTCAGAAAGGAGGGTGGCAATGATGCAATATGGAAGCTCACGCCATGTTTTGCCAAAACGATGACTGCTTGGATCAGATGGACACAAGAGAAGTACATTATGTTTGGCATGTTTTACTTCTGGAAAATCTTGTTAACATTAAATATGTTGCAAAAGACATGACTTCAACCTGTTCACAGTTCGGTTAGCAATTTACAAATCTTTCACTTTTTACACCTACAAATATTGGATGGAATGTCCCTTCCACCAAAAGATGTGTGTTTCCCTTTAACAAGTCCCTCTTGGGAAACAGCCAGGACATGTATCAGCATTCCAGAGGTGTTTTGAGGATCGGGGGTTGAGAAGAAGAAAAGTCGGTCTGTTTCTCCCGTCTTCTCTTTGCGATGCAGAGATAGAGGGATATGCAGTGGAAGTACAGTGGGCCATCTTGTCCAAAGCTTTAATCTTCTCAGCCTGTACTTCCATCTCTTTTGAGTTCCCGTACAATGTTTGCTTAGACTCCCATCACCTCTTCAATGCATCCGTCCTCCAAAAGGTTTTCTGTTTTCTGCAAGAGCCTCTGGGCATTTTCTGGGCAGCTCTGTAGTGAGGATGCTTAACTACAAAAAACATCAGGCTGCTTTGTTTCAGGCCTCGTTTTGCTACAGTAGGACTATCAAATGTTTGCAGTAAGTCCCGTAGCACGTCATCAGCCCAATCTCTGATGCCAATGCTTGTTGTGAAATTTAAATCCTGGCTTGAAGATTTCTTCATTCATATTCCTGGATAACAAAGAGTCTCTAATAAGAACCTTGTTAGGGCCATCAATATCTCTATAGCCAACCTTAATCCCCCCCCCCCCCCTTCTTTTTAGTATGTGTGTGATTATGAGATAATAATCATCAAATGATATGGTGTAATTGAAGCCGCAGATCAGCGTTGTTGATAATGTCCGATGTCTATGTTAATCTAATAATCATTGCAGCCAATCTAGTTTAACTGTGTATCACATGGCGGCTGTGTATGTTCATCGCTAAAATCACATAAATGGAAACAGAGCATTTGATTAATGATTTTGATGGTTATCTTTATCTGATGTGATACACACTTGCCATGTTGATTAAATTCTAATTAACACACACTTCTGCTGCATTTTGCCAGATATGCCCGGCATAGAGATTCAAATTACTTCAGATGAAAGAGTGTCTAGGGAGAGAGCTGGCCAGGCCAAAAGGGACTGAGGATTAAGAATGTGTAATTCATTCAATGAAGAGCACTTTCCTCCCTGCCCTCTGTGGTTGGTTGCATGTACGAGCAGGTGATTCTCAATTTGAAATGGTAGAGGAGATGACAGGTGCGAGATGACCTTTTTCAGCTTTGCTGCGTGGTTTTCCCAGCTCTATGAGTGTGTAATCTGAATGAGCAGTTCTGAAGGTGTCCTAAGGAAACGCTGCACAAGCTGGGTTTTAAGAATGCCTGTTATTACAATTACTAATGGCTATTGGATCATGAATCATATTCCAGTAATAGTAGTGTCTTTTTTGTGTGTAGCTGTAGCAATTATTGATTTATTACTGTTAGCAGTATTGGTGTTTTGTGTTTTACGTGAAGTTTGCACTAGTGCTGGGCATTTTGGTTGGAATCGATATCACATTATTAACAACAATGTTTTAACAATGTTGATGCTCACGACACAGCAAATGCATTTTTAAGATATAAAATAATCAGATTGAGGTTTCATTACAATAATGTTTGTCTCACAATAACACAACGTGATGATCCCGGAATGGAACTATTGGCGGTTTTTAACTCTCATTTGCCCAGCCCTTATCCGTACTATATTCTGTTAAATCTACGGTTACATAGAAAAATACAAAATAATTAGTAAGTGATTCTGTATAAAGCCAGGGTAAGGTTTTAGTATCACTGATGTTCACTGTGAGAAATGTCACAGGCAGAGCCAGTTGCTAAAAATGTAAATCAATACCTGGAATGTAAGTCATTACCTGAACACATATTGTAATGCAGGACTATAAGCTTTTTCTACTGCTGCGCTTCAGTGCATGCCGCGGAGGCCTTCGTATTCTCACTGACTGTGAATAAGGCAGGCTAGAATCCAAATGAAATGCAAACTATTCAAACCATTGGCCACAGCATGTGTTTGTGTGTGTGTGAGTGTGTGTGTGTGTGTGTGTGTGTGTGTGTGTGTGTTTGTGTGCATTTGACAACTACTTGAAATAAATGAAGCGCAGTGAATTTTTTTTTTGTTGGTAAGATTCATCTGAATTACAAATGGTACTTTTACTGTAGAAGTTAATCTCCATCACTAATTTCAGTGTGAATTTGGAATTAATTTAACTCTTTTACCGTGTGTTTTTTTGTGCACTGTGCTTCTCTGTGTCCTCCTTCCACATCCAGCTCTGAGAGACCACCGAATCGAGCTGGTGCGAGCCTCGTCGCAGGAGCTCACCATCAGGATCGGAGACGTCAGCCTGTCAGATGAGGGCCAGTACACCTGCTCGCTCTTCACCATGCCTGTCAAGACCACCAAGGCCTTCCTCACTGTGCTGGGTGAGCATGTATGTTTTGGACCAGTCCCCACAGGCCAATTACACACGGCTAATTCTTCAAGTTCTGACAGCATGATTACATGCACTTCTTGAATTATTGTCTGTTCTTATTCTTTACCACGCACTTGTCCTACTTTGTAGGGAAAATAACATTTCTGCATTACATTTTACCCTGGTCTACCATAATAAATGATGATAGTTAAGCTTACTAGCTAGTAATGTAACTATATTTAATTTTTGCACCAGACAGAACAGCCAAAAAATACTCAATGAGAATCCTTTCCCACCTGTGTTAAGCTGACAAGGATTGTGAAGAATCCAAAGAAATGCACTAAAAAATATAAGTCAACTCTGTACAATGACCTTCCTCCGGCATCTCACAGCCAGAGCTGGAGACATGTGCCATCTCGAAGGAGACTTAATTTAATGAAATTTAGTTTCCCATTACTCATCTGTTTTATAAAATTCTTATTGTTGTGATACTAATCGTTTTTGCAATCATAACATTTTTGTCCTGCTTTTCAAAACAACATTTTATTTAATCACTGAGAAATGAAGCATGCATATCTAAATAAAGTGAATCATTTCCAATCAGTTAATCATGTTTTATTGTCAGAGGAATA
Organism: Etheostoma cragini; assembly: GCF_013103735.1. Lineage (NCBI taxonomy): Eukaryota > Metazoa > Chordata > Actinopteri > Perciformes > Percidae > Etheostoma > Etheostoma cragini. Next base: position 381,150 of record NC_048409.1, on the reverse strand, counting down.
TGGTTCATAAACCTGTATTCAGTATGTTATTATCTTCGCCAAGGAGGTCATGTTTTCAGTTTGGTTGGTCTGTCTGTCAGCTGGGTAACGGAAAGAACTACTGGTCCAATTTTGAAGACACTAGGTGGAAGAGTGTAGCGTGGGCCAAGGAAGGACCCATTACATTTTTTAGCAGATCTGAATTTTGCGGCGGATACATAAAGTAATTTTGTAAAATTGCGAGATAGCTGCACTCATGTGGGGAGAAAAATTGTAAGATAGGGCGTGCCTTGGCGAAGGTCTGCGCTCTCTGAGTTTTCCTTGTAGTTTATAATTATATTTCCATGCACCACAGGAGTGCCGGGACGACCTGAGATCACAGGATTCACCAAGCCTGCCATGGAGGGGGAAGTAATCACCCTGATGTGCAGCACACCGGGCAGCAAACCAGCCGCCAATATCCGGTGGTTCCGAAATGACAAGGAGGTCCAAGGTAGGCATGTGGTGTGGATTTCACAGGGCATTGCATCCTCTGCTGCCACTTGCACCCACTTGGACACATCGTTACTGTCAAACCATTCAGCTGCTGCATTCCGTAGGGTACATATTCATGCATTGTTCCACTGGCCAGAGTTAAGCAGTGTAATGATTCGCCTGGCTCCCAGCCAGCAGCGCTGCTGTCGTTGGACCTGGTCCAAATGTTGCTGGACTGTATCAGAGGCGTCCACATTTCACTGCCTGACCTAGGTGAAGATAGATAAGAGTGCCTCTTATTGATTCTAATTATAACATTTTAAGTGTACATCAACTACAGGTTCTGCACATCATTCTGATGTTACTGTTAGTGGAACTAATGGCATGATGGACTCAGCTGACTAATAAATAGAAACACAAATCAATCAGGCAATAAAAGGATATGGGAAATGTCAATTCTAGGGTTTGCTGTTTTTAATTTATAATGACATAGAATAGATCCTCACATCTTAGGAGCTGAAACCAGCAAATTATTTGCATTTGTGCTTTGTTGTTCTTTCACAAAAACATGTAGTTCTTTCATGTTCTGTTATCAACTAATCCACTCAAGTATGCCATGGTGAAGAATCATGTTGTTGAGGAAGTCTATCCCTCCAAAAGTGTTTGAGAGAGGAAGAAGATTTGCATGCTTACAGTTTGATACATGCTGTGAGCTTCATGCTTTTGTTTTTTAATCTAAAAAGACACACATGTAAATTGAACCCACCGTCTCAAATTGTCTTTGCAGCCTACCTCAGCCCTGTTTGCATGTGATGAGTTGATCTTGCTGTGCATGTGTTAAGGTGTGTTCCGTGCTGTCGTCCGTCGGAGGGGCCGTCGGCCTTTATTTTTTAGAAGGCTGGCAGTCGGAGTCAAATGACCTGATTGGTGGAGAGCTAACCCAGAAATGACGAGTTTGTTACCTTCTGAAACTAGTTTTGGTGAACTATTTTAGTCAAATACGAGATTGCATTCTGAACCAGCCGTCATGACAGTCTTTCTGGAAAAACCAGACCCATTTGACACATCCGTCCAATCAGCTGCCGTCGGCAGTTGACACCACTTTGGTGTGATCCGAGGCACTTTGTATGGCCAACTCGTGGAGGCAGTCAGTCCGACAGTCAGCTGTTGGGTTGGGCTGTCGGGGCCCTACAGGTGGCTCTATGGTGCGTTATTTGTTTTTGTTCTAAACAGCAGCGATGAGATTAGTCAAAAGAGTCCAGGAGGATACAACAACGCACAAAAATGCAAATTCAGAAAGGCCACATAACTAGCTTCACCCAGACGGAAAAAAACAGCAACAGAGACAAAACATTAGGCAGCAGATGGTTCAGTTTAATGTGAGCTGATCACACTTAACCAGCAGAAGTTTTCCGTGGTTGCAAACAGTGTGCTTTACAAGCTTTCCCTTTCTTGTATACCTCTTTTCAAACTGTCTGAAGCACTGCACTTTGTACTTTTATTGCTTTTATCACAGTCCATTTTCTGCTTTAAAACGTCACAAAAAAGACAAAAACATAAAAAAATAAAATAGGAATGGAATGTTTTTCCTCAATTTGATGCCAGAGGTAAGCTGTGTGGAGCTCTTTAATGTAACGCAGCCTGCTGCAGAGACTCGGTGTGACAGTTGCTCTTTATTGAAGAGTTGCTCCAGAGAGCTTTTTCTTGGTGGTTCTTTCTGTGTCTGCCCAACATGACATGATGATGGATGGGAGAGTGGCTGATATATGAAGTCTTCTTGTTGAAATGACACGCACGTAGATTCCTGAAAGGCCAGTGGAGAGCTGGCTCACAGCGTCACAACCAGACTAGCTGTCCATCTCAAGAGGCACTGAGATGATCGCTTTTTTCCATTATGTCTTGATGTATACTTTAAAATAAATCTTTAAAGTTCAAAAAACATTTATAGACATTTGCACATTAAACAAATGCCAAAACATAATTGAACACAGTGTAAGGGGTGCCATGAATTTACTCATGACTCCCAGGTCAGCAGGCATCAAAGCATAAAGGAACATTCAAATAAAATAATGATTTCCTACGTTTATAGTTGATGTATGAAATGGCATTGATGTGTCATGTGTGAATTGCATATCTTAAATTTTTTTTTAAATGTCATGTGACCCAAGTCTGCCCAACACTGGTGTCTTACATGTACATAAGTGTGCTTTTATTAGTTTTACCTGGGTACGGTGGGTTTTGTTAAGCCGCCTAGTCAAACAGACACGGAGTAACAAAGCAGAGGCTTGAGGGCTTGACTTAAAAACGTCATTTCCATGTCAAAGTGTCAAAGGGGAGGAATGTCAATCAGTACTCCCGATCCAACCCTTTAGTCTGTGCTGCTTTAAGTCTTTCTTTAGCGAGTATGTGCTGGGAGCAGCATGTTTTGCCATTGGTTCTTCTGTGGTAGATCATTGCTGCCAGTGTCTGCTGTCAGTCAAATCCATCCCCAGTGGGGGACCAGGCTACAAAGCCCTACAATGACAGCAGGTGTAATAGCAAAACATGTCACATTTATTTCATGCTCTAATGATTTGTTTTTCGACAATTTATATTAGAAGCACACATTATTACAAAGCTCAAAATGCAACTGTCATGCAGTGTCAAATTATTTGTTTGCAGAGCCACACAAATTCTGTGTTGCTGAATGACAGCTAGTCTTTAAATTATAATCTATTGAGAAAAGAAATCACAAAATACACAACAGCTCCAACATGGTGACTTTTTTTATATTCAGGTCAGGCGAGAAAAAAAGGCATTTTTATCTAGACTCTTATATATTATTGTTTTGCTGTTACACAATTGCTTCTTTATTTTAAATTGTGTTTCCATCCTGTTCTGTAAGATTAAGCGGAGCAAAGATGAAATATCACAAACAACATTACACCTTTAAGTTCCATGATGAATACGTTGTTTTCCCCCTGCTCCTATCAACGATCCCCAACATGCTGCCTTTGTTGCTTTCAGTGAGTCCAATATGAACAGCAACTTTGTCCAATCCGTAGGAAGACCTTGTGAAGACATGTTTACAGCCAAAGAATGAAATGGATCCAGCTGATCCATGTTTGCATTCATGCTTCTCTAATCTAGGGATGATCACGGTGTTTCCCACCCATCATTTACTGTAGCCAACAGCGGGAGCTGTGGTCAATACTTTCATATCCAAACAACTGCATCGTGTCATGAGAAAACTTCTCTGGCCTTCATGTTCTGTCTGATGCATGTTAGAATTTTTGTGCACTGACAGCATGATATTATACTACCTTTGCTTTAAATTATTAAAGCAACTTTATTCCTTCTAAATATAACAAGCTCCATACACTTGTATAAGGAAGGTATTGTTCAAGCAGCCTTAGTTAGCGGAAGTTTAACAACGATGATTTACAGCTGCTCTAAGAGGTTACATCCCCCCCATCCTCATCCCGTCCACTCCTCCGCCCTTCTGAGCTTCCACGCACTAACCCCCAACCCTCCAAACCAATCGCCCTCAAAACTTAATCTCAAACACTGTTTGTGTATGCTTCGTGGTGCAGGTGGGCGCAGTTTGGTTTTGTTGTTGTTTTCAGTCACTAGGCTGTCTGCAGTGTGTTCAGGAGACAGGCAGCTAGCAGACAGTGATTAGATGTTTTTTACAGTGTGTTCAGGAGACAGGCAGCTAG
>NC_048409.1:369720-376899 GCF_013103735.1 Etheostoma cragini | reverse complement strand
GGGGACAGGCAGCTAGCAGATAGTGGGGAGATGTTTTTTACAGTGTGTTCAGGGGACAGGCAGCTAGCAGATAGTGAGCAGATGTTTTCTGTATGTGACAAAAAATGTTGTAGCCTAAAAGACGTGTGACTTGACTGCTAAGAGCACCTTTAATTCCTCCTTTAATTCACCTCCACAGTGCTGTGCAGTAAGATCTGGCTACACCAGAATTCCAGGATAAGAGAAAATAAATGCTGCATTTGCACTTTGCATTCCTTTAATCCAATCACATTCGTCTTGGGTGGCTCTAAGCCCCGGACACATGTACAGTGGCTCTGCTAAATAGTCTCAGGAAGGAACTTGTACTGGTGGAATATTTGCACCCTGCAAAAGAAAAAGCCACATAGAATATAAAATGAAGTTAACTGTTGACACAACACTGTAACGTTAGCTACTGAAATTGATAGATGGTTAAATCTAATTTGCTAACCTAACTCTTACTACTCTATCACCATGTGAACGTCTTCCACAGTAATCCTACCAATATGTCCCAAGACATCCCAGTTAGAGTAAATGCCGTAAACACATTACTTGTAAATCTTTCAAATAATTCCCTAACAGAACCAAGCAGGCGTGATCCAAATTTTCTTTAAAATTATGCCATTTACTTACTAGCTTGAAGTTTGTTGTTGTTTTCCTGAAGCAAAGTGATTTTGAGGTCAGCAACACACAGAGAGCGGAAGGTGGGGGACTAAACCTGACATCTGGAGCCAACTTTTGGGCTACATCCTCCATTTGTTGGACCTCTTTTTCTGAGAAGGTCCATCTTTTACGTCAAATCCTCAGGTTTAATATTCTCATAGGGTTCTTTAAGGCCATGAGCCAAAATTGGATCCAGTGCCTCATTCATACAGGCTCTCTGAGTGATGCTACCACTGACGTGTCCTACCTTCAGACAGGATCTACGACCACAGACTGTATACAAAGAGAGACAGCGCGTCTTCACTTCCTACCATTGTACAAAAGTGAAGCCAAACTTTACCGGCTACGGTGGAGCCAAGGTGTCTAAGTCCCACCCATGCTATGGAAGAAAATGAGGCGGTATGATGCACCATACAACACAAACAAGTAAAGCAGAAGGCCTTTTCAGCCATTAGGACTTCTCAATCCGTCCAAGCCCTATTTCCTTTTCTACTACAGGTTCCCTCCACAATCAAAATCAAAACTTCATTTGAATTGCTTGACGTGCACTTAGATTTTTTACTTTGGCCCACGTTCTATCCGCTAACATGGAGGGGGTGGGGTTTATGCCTATACTGCAGCCAGCCACCAGGGGGCGATCAAGATGTTTTGGCTTCACGTAGACAGTCGGATAGCGGCTATGCATCAAACCCTGATATTTGAGCACAGTTTAGCCATGACATTTATTTTCAATTATATGTCTAACATCTGTTCACCCAACTCTAACAACACAACTCCCCGGCTTGTAATGTTTTTTTATAGCTTCTTTGTTTACCCACGCTTTTTGAAGATAGGCGGTAATATTCTGGGAAATATATTTTACAAATGAGGCCCATTCCTCATTGGGAGGAATGTAGCAGCATATGCTGTAGAACCTCACATTTATTACCTTAGATGGTGGTTTTGATCTACTTTAAGACGATGTACACTCGCGTGTCCCCTGTGTGTGTTTACCCTTTAGAACTTAGTGGAAAAGCATTTAGAAACCAAACAGGTGTCAGGGCCTGAAAACTGTGGAGGAAGTTATGGAGGGTTGTAGAGGGGTTATGTTAAGTACAGTAGGGGAATTTAGTTGGGTTTTCAACGCCAGGCTACCATTTTAAATTATCAAAATTAACAAAATTAAATCAAACCATTCCAATTCTTTCTGTAACTACAGACATTTTCCCACATACACCAGCCTTGGTCTTGTATGACTTCATAAAAACAAGACGGTGCTCCAGCATGATCTCTTCTGAAGAAGAGGGCTCTGAGCTCATGCACATACCTGTTTGATTTTATTTGTTGGTGATTTCACATTTTCAGCCATTTGTAATAATGTTAAATGTGATCTAAAATGACAACAACAGTCAGAGAGCATGTGTTTGATAGTCAGTCACTATCAGCCCACTTGTGTGCTAGAAGTACAGCATGGAACAGTATGGATGCGTGCCACTTCCAAACCTGCGTCGGTCTCATCTCCTACAGTAGCTTAATATACTCAGCAACATTATAAACGCAATGTGCCCCCATTTTTCATGAGCTGAACTGAGATCTGAGACTTTTTCTATGTACAAAAAAGGTTTATTTATCTCTCTATCTGTCGAAATCTGTGTTAGTGAGCACTTCTCCTTTGCCAAAATAATCCATCCCCCCACAGGTGAGGCATATCAGGATGCTGATTACACAGCAGGATTATCACACAGGTGTGCCTTAGGCTGGCCACAATAAAAGGCCACTCTAATATGTGCAGATTCACTGTTTGTCTATATTATAGCATGATTAAACATTAAATCCATGGCTTGTGAAAAAGGGATCTTTGCCACAATGTTTACAACTAATCAACAGTCAAAATCAGAAGTAATCTTTTTAGGCACAACCTCTTTACCCTCCAACTACCAATCAACACAGTACTAAATGGGCAAGATTGTTCATTAAGATCAAGGATAAACAAGTTCCAATGTCGAATTAAAGAGCCCAACAACTGTTTAATGAGACAAACACATTCAAAATGTTCTCTTGAATGTGAGTGTGTACTTCAAGGGCATTCAGCAGATTAACTGGGTCACAGAAATAAGAAAACATTTTAGGAGGTAAGTATTGGTCAACAGGCAGGTTGTGCAGGGCGTTCTGGCACAATCTGAAATAGCTGCACGTGTAAAAATAATAAAAGGAAGTTGTGCAATTAGAGAATGCATCTGGGGCCTTCTTGAAATAACCAAAGGCTTAAATTCTGAGGACAACCGGACCTTGCTAACATAAAACAATAATTGATTTGAAGGGAAGCTAAACTGTAAGTGCTCCAAACTATACCCAAACCCACCCTAATAATATTCTTATTAAACTTGAATAGGCCTACATGCTCAAAGATATCTAATCCTGCCACTGAGGTTCCTCTTTGTTAAAACAGATGCAGAGGAGCTGATTACAGGAGCCCCCCCCCCCAGTTGCCTGTGTGTAGATCTGCATCCCTTTTGGGGTTCTGGTTCAAAGCAAGAGCACCTGCACATTCACATTCTTAGGAAAACTGCCTGTGCATGCTCAGTGGCGATGCTAGCAGCTGCCTTGAAACAGACTGACAGTTTCTTCTGCAGCAGCTCTGATGCTGCAGGCGACGTGACGAATGAGAGAAAAAGCTAGAGAGATTTGTTTGACACTACAGAGACACTCACTATCCCCCCCTTAGTACTTCAAGGCAAAATGCAAGGTCTCTGAATTTCCCGTTTGTTCAAATGATATGTGATGTTTCTCATTTCTGATGCACTGGTCAATAATAGTGCAATGTCCTGGAGGCCAGTGAGCTTAGATGTAAAATGCCTTGTTTTGGTTTCTTCTTTCACTTCTAACAGTCATCTTCTTCTTTGTCTTCATCTTCCTTTTTTGCCTTTTGCTTTGAAGTTTTACCTTTTTTGTTCCATGCATATGCAAGACATCAGCAATTAATACAAATCAGATCCAGAATGAAACACATGGTTTCAAAAACTGTTAAAAAGAAATACAAAAATAAAAAAAATACTATTTTATGTAACTAACATTTTCAACTAAATTCATAGATTACTAACATAATTGTAATTTACAGTAAAAAATAAATGTAGCTAAAGCCTAAATAAGTGGGGAGATGTTAGTAATAGTTAATATTAGTTTATCATGCCTGCATGCCAAGCATATGAGACAAATGTATTTTAAAATAAGCATCATCTGTCAAAATGTTTCAGGATTTTGTCAAGCCATTTCATGAACAACTATCACTAATTATTTAAACCTAGTTGGGGCGACCTCTGGCTCACCCAGTAAGAGCGTGTGTAGGCTGAGTCCTGCAGCGGCGCCCTTCTTGGCGTGTCACCCCCCCTTCCTGTCTAAGGGTCTCATAAAGGGAAAAAATGCCCAAAAACTAATCTTTAAAAAAGTAAAATTTTAGTATGTACAAGGAAGAATTATGATTGAATCTGCCAACTTCAATAGCAACAGAAAAAATACATGAAGTAGCGATTGTAGCAGTAGTAGTACCAATCATAGTGGTAGTAGTCATAGTAGTAGTGGTAGTAGTAGGTGTAGTCATAGTAGTAGTAGTAGTGGTGGTGGTTCTACTGGAAAGTCCAATGAAATAGCAAATCCCCTGTCACATACCAAAATCAAAGACTATCAATGGACTAGGACAAACGGGACGGATCAGCCCAACGTGGTAATGGTATGGGTGATGTGGGTTTCATTGCAAGGGCCTTTTAGTATTTAATAGACCAGGGGATTGAACAATTTGTGTGTGTTTGTGAGAGGAGTTGTGGAGTGAGTACAGTATTGATTGACTCAGGTTTGCACTGGATGGCAGGAAGTCCAGGGAGAGGAAGCGGTGGATCGGGGAAAGATGTAAGTGGGTGAGGAAGGTAACAGCTCCAGTGAAAAATCTTTCTGAGGCTGATGTCAAGTAACATCGTTGTCCTTTTTTGCCTTGTTTAGATGCAGTAGCCCTGTGCAGCTCTTTCCAGAGGAAAGTGACGCTGACACATAAAGTGTTGACAGGAGAGCAGCAGCAAACAACAAAGAAATTCTTCCAGTTCTCAAGTTAGAAGTCTAAATGAAGACAACAACACGGGGCAAGGACAAAACAAATACAAATCAAGATCTGAAGTTGTATAAAGGCTGAATGTTTGGGCATTAAACTTAGACAAAGGAAAGGAAAGTAATGTGGCGTGTGTGGCAGCAACTATAGAAATCCACGCGGCTCTGCAGGGGGAGTGTGTGTTGACTGGGGTGTTTGAGAGATGGTCCTGGAGGAGCAAACACATGCAACCAACCGAGTCAATGCTCATACTGCTCTCGCCTCACTCTTCACTCTACTTTGACTCGACTTTCAAAGGCTAAGGATTCTTTCCCTCAAAGACGATGTAGAGACAAACAACAACAACACGGCAGCTGTCTGTGTCAGAAAAGCGACATATTGGAATACAAATTTCATGTTTCTCATGCTTTAGTTAAAGTACAAGCTGATTGTGTTTTTCTCTGCTTCTTTTAAACCAAAAATATATTTTTTGTATGAAGGGCTTCCATGAAAGCCACAACTGTACAATTTTAGTAATCCGTAAAAATATTGCATCCTTGTTCAATTTCTGACTCTCTGCAGGCACTAAGGAGCTGAATGCCACAGGAAAATCCTTCACAGTGAGGAGTAGCCTCCAATTCCAGGTGGACAGACGAGACGACGGCGTTGCCTACACCTGCAGCGTGGAACATGTGTCTCTGTCCAACCCCTACATGACAACCGAGGTCCTGGAGGTCCACTGTGAGTGCAGTCATACTCCCCCAGAAAAAATGGATTATGTGTAAGATTAGCATTAAGAAGAAATTCAAGGATTGAGATTACATGTATGTCTGCAGGTTTAATTTTGCATTTGCTCAGGATTAGTGTAGGATTAGTTAGCAGGTAAGGGATGAGTACCAAAGCAGAACAGGGATATGGGCCAGAGCTAAGAGCTGTCCAATGGGTAAAGAACTAACTACTGTGGTACTTTGAGGTACAGCCTCTAACACACAGTCCTGGCATAGCATTGGATTTCTATGTCCTTTCTTTGCAGATGCTCCCCACCTAGAGATCACACATTCACTGATCATTCCACAGGAAGGGCAATACTTCAAACTGGAGTGTGTGTCCATAGGCAACCCGATGTAAGTCTGCATGTCTTTACAACTTCAATTTGGTGGCAGTCACTAGCGTGGAAATATTTAGAAATTGGAATTGAAATGGGATTTGTTTTCATTACAGAATGTAATTTTTCAAGAATATATTTTCAGTATCTTCATTACTGATTTAACCTGAAGAAGTCACATGCCGCAGGATGAAAATAAAATACTTGTGTTTTCTTTCTCAGACCTGAACCGGTGCTGTGGTCTAAAGATGGAGGAGAGCTGCCCGACATTGAGCGTATGATTGTGGAGGGCAGGGAACTAACCATCACCACACTGAATAAAACAGACAATGGCACATACCGCTGCGAGGCCAGCAACCACCTGGGGACGAGCAGTGCTGAATATATACTTTTTGTGTACGGTGGGTACAGTAATGGTTAGTCTTGTTAAGGGTGACGTGGTGTGCTGTTGCTTCATACTCAAGGCTTTGTGGCACACTACGTGCAATCTCAAAGATGGTTGGTGTGCATGTCAAAGATACAAAGCCAGTGTGGCCACTTCAACCACTAGATATTTAGCCAGTGCGCTTTATAATAATAAAAAACAAAAAGCCTAATAATAAAGCAATAGTACATAATAACAATAATAGTAGTAATTGTCGGTACACGATCCGTCCGGCCTGCACGATCCGTTCTGCGCATGCGCAACATGTTCACGCATGCATTCTCGAAAAAGTATATATATTTATATATATAAATATTTCAGTTTATTTTATTTTGTACCTTTGCAAATTAATATTGTTTGTGTTGAGAAGGCAGGTTGCCAGGTTCTCCACTTTCTCAGTTACTCTGTTCCTGACTAATTTATTCTAATATGCCATTTTTCAAAAGGACTGCCTTTATTTCTTTCCTCTTTGAAGAATCTATTTGTATAGATCTCAGTCCTTCCACAAAAAATCCAGTTTTTTGGTTTGTTGCAAAAATCCTTGATTATGCGGCACATTTTATTAAAAAATTCAATAGAATATCTGGGATATTTATGCGATGAAATTGCGGGCACCTGGAACAACTGCGGTTTGATGAAAAATTGAATGTGTTTGTCTTATTGTGTAATTGCGTCACTTCATAACATTACCATGGCAACAGGGGAAATGGCTGCCTCGTGTAAAGTAAACACAACATTTTTCAACTTACTGCTAAGATATTTGCAACAAAAATCATGCAAGCCCCGCATTATTTTGCATGGAAATCTGCAATTTGTTGCAGCAAAATAAATTGCCCCCCCCCCGCGTAAAAATGCGGACTTTGGCTGATTTCAAACGAGTGCATGTTAATGTAACATGTTACAATAAAATGAAAC
>NC_048409.1:356087-369620 GCF_013103735.1 Etheostoma cragini | reverse complement strand
GCTACGTATTTATGCGCATGCGTGAACATCGTGCGCATGCGCAGAACGGATCGTGTAGGCAGGACGGCTCGTGTACCCGCAGTAATATTAAATAGACATGAAATATGGATGATTTGTCAAGTTCTGGAATGTTTCTGTCAGATAATCTGCCCATCATAAGGACTGTTGGAATGTTTCAGGAATGTTTTTATTAATGTCGTGTTTGTATGACAAGTAGATTGTGGACCGAAACTTTGTACTTTGTTTAACATTCATTGGTGAATTATTTATGAATTTGAGCAGACATAGACTTCAGCTCCCCGCGACCATGGGAAACATGAGCGGGTATAGCTGGTGGATGCATGGAAATAGTTCAAATAAGTCCCTAAATATTGTTATCATTACTTTTGGCATTCTTTTGTGCCAGTTCAGTTTAGGTCAAGTTTTTTCTTTTTCTTTTTTATTAGATTTCAAACATAGTGTGTTTGCAAGGCTTAGGTCCTTTACATGCTAATCATGTTTGCTTAACGTTTTGACTATTTCTGAAGGTGCCGTGAGAGATTTTATGATTTATTTTTCTTACCCTTTGATGCAGCCATTGGTTTACATTCAATGTTAAAAAATATGGAAAAACAATAGGCAGTACTACTTCTGTTTGTGCGACCATGCACTGCCAGTGCAGATTTAACAGTTTTCCCTGCATGACGTCCCAACATTCTGTAACTCTGATGATAATGAATACAGATTGGAGGCTCACTGAGCAATTCCACAACTCACGCAGGTTGGTAATGTCGGATTGGAGAAAATAGAGTAAAAGGTGGCTTCGACCAACTGACCGCAAATGTGAAAATAAAGATAGTAATTTAAAATGAATTGTAAATGTTAAATATGTTTGTATGTAGACCAGTGATCTGTAATCCTGCAGGTCACCTGTTTGCTAGTCTCACTTTTCTGGCTGGTCCACATAGCATTCAGGGATGAAAGGAAAACCGGAGAAAAGCTGCTAAATAGTCTCAGGAATGAAGTTTTTTAAAAGCTGGATTTACCCTGCAGAGATCTGAGGACCAGGTAACCATAGTCCTCGGATTGGACAGATAGTCTAGCTAGCTGTCTGGATTTACCCTGCAGAGATCTGAGGACCAGGTAACCATAGTCCTCAGATTGGACAGATAGTCTAGCTAGCTGTCTGGATTTACCCTGCAGAGATCTGAGGACCAGGTAACCATAGTCCTCAGATTGGACAGATAGTCTAGCTAGCTGTCTGGATTTACCCTGCAGAGATCTGAGGACCAGGTAACCATAGTCCTCAGATTGGACAGATAGTCTAGCTAGCTGTCTGGATTTACCCTGCAGAGATCTGAGGACCAGGTAACCATAGTCCTCAGAAATCAGCCGGATTTTAAAATTTCAAGGCAATGGATATCCGGCCTTGAAATGAAATCTTCTGGCAGCAACGGAACAATCCCGGAAGTAGAACGTCAAGGATATAGACGACCACTTTGCAGACCATTTCCTCATGATTTCACCGGCGAATCTTGGCTTGGCATTGTGCAGGATAATTCAGTTCACCTCACAGTGTTCTACATAGTGCTTAACAGGTCTAGCTTTGGACTCTTCCTATGAGGGAACAGGGACCAAAGTGTTAAGGATGCAGAATTTTGCTGCCGAGTACTGCCTGGAGACAAATTAATCCTGGGACAGTTGCACGGCGGAGAGAATAAAGACAGCATGGTGCAAGAAACAGATCATTAAGACCTCTGCAGCACATGTTTAAACGTTTATCAAATACAGCCAAGTGAAAAATACAAAAACAAGGACAGAATATTTAAATTCAACATGGAGTTATTTGTTTCCATTTTTGACAATTAAACAGCCCCACCGTTTGTTTGGGAGTGATTTATCACAACTCAGGCGTTGGACTTATTCAAGCTCACAGGCCGCTAATGGATGCACAGCAGCTTCCTTTGTTCGGTTTTAAAGGCAGAGGCTTTGGGGGGGAGAATCCCTTCATTGGGGAAAAAAGGCAGGAAAAGTAGGATGACACATTCGTCCTTTCAGCTTTTGTTATCTCAGGCTCTTCTTTCAGCAGGCTCATTGAGAGCTAGGCAGCGATGTCAGGCTAGTCCCTATCATCCTGTCATATCTGGGAGCCTCACATTTCACAGTCAGAAAGATTGGTTTGTTAATTCAAATTAGTTCAAAGAGAATCATTCAAATTAGTTGAAGTAACCTGGGTTTTTAGAGTTAGACACGTATGTGCAAGGGAGTCGGTTCTCAGGTTTTGATGGATTAACAGAGAAAATAGAACATTTAAAACTCTTGGCAGCCCTCTTACACTAATTACAAAGGTCCTGGTTAGTGGGAATAATAAAAAATGGAGTCGGAGCAGGTAAAGGATGGGCTTGATGGGCTTATTTCCACAGATGATGACAGTTATTCTTCAGAGCTACATCGTGTCTGGTTGAACACTTACGGGTCTCTTCGGATCATCTCAGCCTCTAAGTCTAATTTGCTAATGACGGGAGAGCTGAGAAACAATAAATGTCATCGCTCCGCTGCAATTTATCCCCGTCTGCAATTATGCTCCTTATCACACTGTATTAACTAAAGCAAGGAAACACCATATTATCACCATACCATCATTACTCTGAGTGAGATGTTAGAGAGATGCTAACTGATAGTAGTCTGGGTAAATACAGTTGAAAAAAGGCATTATCTGATCGTGAAGCTGCCGCCCTGCTTCTCACCCTCTAACCATCACATGCCACTCGTTCATTAGCCACTTAACCTCAACAAGCATGACACACATGAGTTTTACATTGTGTGGTTTGTGGCCCATTTACCATCCAGTCATCGATAGCTTGAAAATGTAGTCAATGTAAGAAATAAGAGTCCTTCATGTAGGACTCATCCTTTTCCAAAAGATATTACTGAAAGAATGTATCCATTCAGAGCCATTTGTGAAACTTTATCACATCTGCTTTTTTTCTCCATTATTTTGTCTGCATTCACTGAGGTGATAGACCCTCGTGCAGTAATTGGTTTGTGTTTGTTTTTCCTTTAACTTTTCTTATGGTGAGAGGTTGTTTTTTGCTCCGCCTCTGTTCTTGTTTTTCATTTACCAGACGTCATCACCTACATCCCTCCATCTTCATTTTCATCCCCTGTCTCCCTCTCTAGCCTCTATTCTTCCAGTCCGCCAATGACGACATTCGCACATCAGGCATAGGTAGGCATAGGCAGTCACAGCTGCTTTCGCAGGAAGTCCTGCACCCCCCCCCTGTCCCCAGCCTCAATGCTCCATGCACCCACAAACATGACACTGAACACACAGTCTATGATTGATGAGGTAACAACCAGGCTTGGAGCTAGAAAATACCATTGTTTTGCTGGATGAATTCAATACTCTTTTCTATTTTTGCTATTTCTTTCCAGCTTTATTTTGTATACGCAGTACCGCTACCTCACCAGTATATTTCTTATTGCTTCTGATTAGTTTTTATTATTGGTGCTGGATATAAGCAGACATTGTTGTACGTCACCACATCAGGTGGTCAGTGTGTCGCAGACTGCTGCACAAATTTACATCTTCGCAGAAGCAGAAAATAGAAAACATGAGTGTTTATACTTTTGTTCTTAGGCTGGATGATTATGACTATGACAGCAATAAGAACATAGGCAATTACATTTGAATAATGTTTACCAAAATCACATGCTCCATGTGTTTACCTCATTACCTAATAGAATTTGTTTTGTAGTATTTGTGTGACTTTCTTTCCCATGTTGACTGTTGCCTTAACAGTGGAAATAGCTCTAAACACACAGGTTACTTAGATTTGGGTTGTGCATCATTTTGATTATCAACCCATGAACCTTTTAAGTGCCCTGTGGAGTTTTCCTGTGTAGAAAAAAAAGTGATGTTAATATTCAGTCATTCTCATCCAAAACATATTCTACAAACGTAAGTCTAGCAAATATGTTGAATGCATTTCCCACCTCATAAAAATACTTGAGAAGCCAATTTTGTTTTAATATTTGAAATAGTGTATTGTTTACACCCCTGTTTTCTAGCTTGCAGTCATACTGACTGCCTTCAGCGGAATAGTTTGAAATTGACAGGAATATACTGTATATTGTGTAAATGTGCAGGTGCATACAAAACAATATAAACTCATAAAATAGCTCCAACTAGTGGTAAAAAAAACTCCACCTCCTTAAACTTTAAGGACATGCTTTGTAAAAGCTGTGGTTGCAACTATGCCATTTGGCCGTATTTTTATCATTTTTATCCTTCGTTGTAGACTGCCCAATTTCCAGACTGATCTCATGAAAGGGTGTATGTAGACAAGTCAATCCTTATGCCATTAGTGGACTGTTATCAAGACGCATACTCGCTTTTTAGTGTGGATACCAATACCGTTTGGTCTCCATTGACTTACATTACCTTGCAATTGCATGTGAATTTTCGCCATAGCGATTGGTATGGAAGGGCTTTAACTCAGGAGACCAGGGATAGAGTCCCGTGTGTCACGTTTCCTTAACTCAACAGTCGCTTTCTTCTTTTGTTAAATCCAACCCTGTTCTTCATTTAAAAGGAGCCCTGCCACCTGTATCTCATTCCTTTATGGTAATGTCTGAAGTCCTACCATGGACTCTGTAACTTGGTTACCGTGGTTACCTTGTTTTAAAGCCATTCTAGCATGGTATAGAAAACCTGTGGGTTTGGGCCAGTTCTCATTAATATTTGTGATCGGCTAACAGCTAGCAAATGAGAGCCTGGCTATCGTTATTCTTTACCTAGCTCATGAATAGTAATGAGCTCAGGCAGCATGACGTCAGACTGACCAGCTGTTGTGATTGGTCTGATTTCTCCTTTTATTTCTTTCCAGTGACTAGAGCACACAGAGGAGGTAGCAGTTCATCTTCACATTCACCACATAACACACACACACACACACACACATGGACCTCACAGAGAAGTAGAAATGGTTTGTGGGGCAGGGCACCTTTAAGATAACCTAAGATCTATGCTTCAACCCTAAAGCAATGGTGATGAAGGGAAGTTCAATTGTGATGCTCAAAGCAATCAGTATATACATTTAAATCCAAATGTTTATTTGTAACATTAAGTAGGCTGTGTGCCAATTACACACCAAAAACCTCTGTCTGTATGCCTTTGATCTTCATCTCGTCCTTGTCCATGTATCTTGTGCTGCTCCCCCAGTAACTGTTCCCAGTAACTCCAGTTACACAGCTTCTGCACATCTGCACGCTGACAAAGTGAAACCTCAGAAAAACAAACCATGCTGATTGTTCATGTTTCCTATGAACTTTGTGGTCACCTTTTTTATCACGGTGTTGTTACCCTCGTCTTCCCTTACTGCTGTCACTGTCTGCAACCATGGCAACAGCCAAAGACTTTCCAGGGCCTACAACAGGTAAATATCCCACTAGACAATCATTGCTAGCCAGGATTTACAGACACATCACAGCCTCCACATAGCATGAGCCAAACCATCACCATGCATGGATGCTCACTCTGCTGACGCCAGCCGCTTTTCTCCAGCCATGTCGCAGGCTGCATAAGTTATCACACAGTATGTTTCTGATTTGGTTTGCCATCGCACAATGAAATAGACTGCTCTATCTAAGTGGCGCAGGGCTGGAGATTGTATCTGTGCCAGTGTGTACATTTTCAATTTCAGATCAAGATATTGGGCAGGAATGGAAGGGAACATCCAAAGTTCTTTGCGGAGCTCTTTATCTTTCACAGATCACATGAAAAATATTTCTATAAGCCATTTTGTACTGGGTACATTCACGATTTGATCTATGTGCATAGCATGTGGTTGCAGCAATTTGGTTTGATATTGTATTCATTAGGGTTGTATATACATATATGTATGTATGTATATATTATACTGTATATATATACATACTGCATAAGGTTTCAAACTTAGGGTTGTGTCTACGCCAGACTGAATGGAAGCAGAATAGAAACAAGATTCCCAGTTCATGTCCATGTTAGCTTGAGGCCCGTCTCACATTGCCACACATTACTCCTAGATGCTGCTATGTTGACGGTTATAAAAGCCCGTGCTCTCGTGGAGCTCTGTACCCAGCTGACGGTCTCCTTTTCTGGGCTTCACGTCACTGCAACAGCCGCTAAAAAGACCGCAACCTTCCGGTCGTCTGTACCCGGGGTCCAGTCACTGGCTGTGGGCTACGCCCGCTGAACAGAAGCAGGGGAACAATTTTGGCAGGGGGGGGGGGGGGGGGGGGGGGGGGGGGGGGGGGGGGGGGGGGGGGGGGGGAGATTGTCGGTACTACTACTTCCAGACCTGTTATACAGCTTCTCCATACACTGTACAGTAAGAACATTACACTTTATGGTTGCTTGCCAGTTCATAAGAAAGTGGGAGTCATCTTACTGTCCAACATATCATAACCTTGAAGCTGGCAATGGTAGCATTAGCTAGCAAAACTAAGCTTCAACTTAACATAACGTTACAAACATTACAAAGCGACCTATAGAGAACACTGTGTCACAATTCAGGCTATACAGGTTGTTTTGCCAAAGTTACATTGCACATTTTCATTATGACAAAGTTAGACTTTTCTGGCATATCTCATGGATCCAGCATAATTATGAATCATACATAACTTCTAGGCAAGACCCGCCCTATGATGCAGCTCAGGTGGTTGGGGGTTAGGCATTGACCTTGAGTGGTTAAGGTCAAGATAGCCGATTGGTCAGGGGATAGGACCTGAGTAAATCGGCTTATGTTACCTTGCGTGAGCATCAACGCCTGGCCAATAGTAGTGTGTGAATGCTATTGAATGCGTGGGTTCCATAATGACCATGGATCCTACATTAGCAGTTAGCGTGTATAAGCATGGCGGTGTTAGTAGCAGTCAGGATCACTAGACCAGCTATGTCTACATTTGTTAAAAACGCAGGGTTTGTATATCTGGCAACCTGGCCCGGCTGTCAAACTGGGCAGAACAATTCACAAACAGACATTCCGACATAAGACGGAAATTTCAAAAGGAGAAAATACTGGCATTAGCATTGTTGTCCGAAAACATAGTATTTCACCTTGACATGTTTCCTTAATATCTGACAAAATCAGACCGAATATGGCAAATGGAGTCATTAATGTCCTGTGTGCTGCAGTAATGTCTGTAGTTTTCCTTTGTGACAATGTGCGTAGCTTCTTCGATGTAATCTTAGTGTTTTAGAGAAAGTTGCTCTAATTTTTGCAACCTTCTGGATTTTAAATGTTGCCTCTCTGCAGTTTGTTCCAGGATTTACATACAAGTAATCATTGCATTTACATCTGAATCAAACAAGCTAAATACTCATTTTTGTCACACTTTAAGATGATTACATGCATATTACGATGTGTTGAGATGACACATTCAGCTGCAGTGCAGCAAGAGCAGTTCAGCTTGATTCCTGAGAGCAGTGTGCATCAGCCGAGTGGGATCTGAAAATTGCATATGCCCCTTGTTGACAGCGGAGGCACCCGTACAGATCATTATATCCATCAACATGCAACAAAAATTAAGTTAATTCAACTGTTGTACCAAAACAGTTATTGCTTCAAAGTGAAGTGCCTGCTTGTGAGTCCTTGATAAAACAATTGTGGTGGTTCTATCCTGCATGGAGTTAAACAAACTGCATGTTTCCACAATGCCATCTCTATTTATCTGTAATGCCCCACACTGGGTGCAGGAATATGAGGATTGCATTTCATTAACACAGGATTATACCGAACATTGTAGGTACATCTCCGCCGTCATTTCCCAGGGTCACTTTGCAAACCTGAGCACAAGCCATAGCCATTCATCAGCTTGAGATAATGAGAGCACACAAGGTGCACAGTAAAGACACAGCCACTAACAGTTTAGAAGAGGACAGACACAAAGGCATGCTCCTGCCTGGGAAACCTTCAGCTCGCTCTCGGCCCGGAGGACGCCTCATCTTAAATAATACTTGTTTTAAAAAACCTGGTCCTCGGCAGCAGAATGTGGCAGTGAGCAAGGGGAAAACACAACAGATAGCATGTGTAAAGGCTTTGGGCGAACTTAAATATCACTTAGAGCTACACTTCAGTTTTCTCTGTGGCTAATTCCACATTTTTGAAATGTGCAGAGAATTGTGGTATTTCCTTAGAGTACATCCTTTATTCCTCAATTCCAGCACTTCAAAGCAGCGATGTCAGGTTCCTCCAACTATGACAGGACCTCATTTGGGACTGTTGGGCTTTGTTTGTGTGAGTTGAAATGTTAGAGCTACAACTGGATTTGTTCACCTTACTTGCAAGAGTAAATATATATATCTATATATATATACTGTATATAAATTCATTGCTTTACAATAAAGGTCCAAATTGGACTGCACTATATGAGGAAAATTTGGATATGTGATAATGTTGAATATTAAACAGATATTAAAGTGATGCTGCTTTCTGTATTCTGCTAACATACAACTAATTGTTGTTGAATTTAAAACTAATAAAAGGAAATCATTTCTAACTTTCTTTTATTCAACAAATTGATTGTTGAATTCTATTGAAAAGGCACCACTTAAAAAAGAATGACAGTGATGTTTTGAAGTGCAGTTTTCCCCTGATTTTTAACTAACACAAAGTGTCTTTCGCTATGTCTTTCGTGGTTATTGCACCTGTTGACATCACATGACGATTAAAAAGTATATATTTTGCAGCCCTAGGTCTGAGCCTGCATTAGACAGCGGCGAAACATTTTGCAGGTGTTAATGTTGCCGCTCCCCTTTTCCCTCCATTTCTCTCTGTGTCTCGTGTCAGATCCTAATGCTCTAGGACAACATGGACCTGACCACGCTTTAATCGGTGGTGTGGTAGCAGTCGTGGTCTTCATCACCTTGTGTCTGATAATAGTTCTCGGACGATATCTGGCCAGACATAAAGGTAAAAGAGGTCACTTGAGCTCCCTTGAATAACAGTTTTTCTTGCTTGGAGGAAATGTAGAAAGGTCCAGTGTGTTTCAGCCGGGGGGTAACCGGTACGGCTCTGTGTGTCCACAGGGACGTACCTAACACACGAGGCCAAAGGAGCAGAGGACGCCCCAGACGCAGACACAGCCATCATCAATGCGGAGGGCAACCATGTTCACGCAGAGGAAAAGAAAGAATACTTCATTTAGACTTCTTTTACTCTTTTCCTTTTTTTGTTTCATGACAATTAATGACAGCAGATTTGAAGCTGCCTCGGCGTTTTCACTTTACTTATTATTCTTTTGTCTTCTCCAGAAAGCTCATGCTTGGATATGATTGTTTTCAAAGCGTTTGCTGACAATTCTCCTTTTGTAACCAATGTAAACCATGTACAATTGGATTGTTTTGGTTTTGGTTTTACGGTGCCTAAAATGCTGTTTCTTTTTCTGCATTTCTTTCATTTCTTTCTTCGCTTGCACTACCTTTTTTCCTCTACCATTTTATCGTACTGTACCTGTTATTCAACTTTTTGCAGATTTGTTTGAATTAATTCTGATGCTACAAGAAATGGGCTTCAACTGAAGTCAAGTCTTAGCTTTTCAAAGTGTTTTGCTTTAAAAGCGGGATATGTAAAATACATCAATTTTATGAAACCAACCGGATTAAATAGTGGTTTTGGATGTTTCCTGGAGCTTACCCCCCCCCCACAGTCATACTGTATACATAAAAAAAAAGTCATAAAACTGACTCGACACTTTGACAAAACAAAACATAACTGAAGCACAATCTGTGTGATTGTCTCTAGATGAAATCAACTCCCTCTCAGCACTGTCTGTATATTTCTGCATTGATTTACGTTCCGTGTTTGCTCACACTGTTGATTTGTACCAACGGAGAACATGTTAGAAAATTAAAAGCACAAAGTCTGAGGACTAACACGAGGGAAAACCCATCAACTGTTTCTTGTCTCAGGATTCAATATGAGTCTAGATGGAGAGATGGTGTCAGATACGTGATGAAGATTTCAGTACACTTGCAGTTAACGTTATGGATGAGGAACTTTCATTTTGGTTGGAGATTTGATGTAAGGTCCAAATTGAGTGAGTGGAACCTTCCGAAAGGGGTTCATTAGTTATGTTGACTTTTATTGAACAACTATGCTCAATGTGTGGATATTGCTGTAAAATACTTTGCTAACGTGAATATTGGTGAACACTACTGTTGAATCTTGGGATCCCTGACATATTACAATTTGTATATTAGAATATACATTATTTAATGTGTTCTACAAGTCTCATATTTGTTTCCCATTTATCTAACAAGAGGTTGTTTTGCCAGGCGGCATGTAAATATTGTGTAAGTATTTAATTTTAGTCAAAGATAAAACACTGGTTTCAGCTTTTCATTTCACTTTGATGAGATCCTTTTCACATTTTTGAAGTTTTTTTCAAACAGGGATTCTAATAAATTACTTAAAATGTAAAAAAAGAAAAAAGAAAAAAAAGAAACAGTCCAAATATATGTATTTATTATTATGATTGATTGACATTTATTATATAATACTATATTGATTGATATTATTGCTGTTATAACTAAAGTAGTGGTCTGACATTAACCTATCCATTTTTTAATTCTGTAACTTCTCATAAAACAATACAAGGATCACCATTATGGCCTTTGAGTTTGCTGCAAACAGTACTAATGACATGTTGAGGCATCGGTGAATCAGACATGCCCTCACTGTATATAGTCACTGTATCAAAGACATTGAACCACATTGCCAATGCTCATACATGTTATTTTGTTAGTTCAGTATGATGCTATAAATAACTCATTTTGTACAAAGTTTTAATCGCTGTAATTAATTTGCTTTTTATGGGGGATGTGTGAGGTTTGCTTTTTTCTCAGTATTGAATATTCATTTTTCAACTTTGCCACTGTAAAAAAAGAAAAGAAAAAGAGAGACTAAGTGCGGATTAAAATATGAACAACTCGAAAACTGCCATTTTGTTGTGACTAGGTTTGTACTTTGAAATGCAGTCAAGGTAATGCTTTTAGCTCGTGAATTAAGACACCATTACCCACAATCACAATATCAGTCCGCATCTCAACACTTCTACAAAAAGCAGCATATTGATGACAGCGCAATGACCAAAGCTGCACGCTTATTGTTATTCCATGCAACTGTTGAGTATAACTTAGTCTTTAGTATTAATAATATATGCAAAGTGTTGAAGAATTAAAAAAACATGAAGCTCCTCAGGAAGATTGCCAGAGGCTCCCAGCTCCGCTCATGATTTGCGCGTTAAGACAGGCTGATAAAAGAAAAGGAAGACTTGAGTCTCCCTGAATTCCTCCCCGTCTCACTGGAGCCCAGTTCGATGTGCTTGAAGAGGCTTCATGGAACTACCCGCAGATGTCAACGCAGCAGGCTGGTGCCCTTGTTTTCAATAAAAACTTGAGAGCGGAAGTAGGCTCGGAGAGGAGAACTGGAGGCTAACCACTTTGTGATTTGACTTTATGGTCAGGGGGTTGGGATGCAGCTTTCATTTGAAGTGAAATGATAACACTTAAGATGGAACTTTAGTGATCGCTCTGGGGAAATTCGATCATTGAAGTGGCAAATAGTAGCATCTAACAGGAAAAAAGACAAATGCCCTAAATGTGCTAAATAGATGACAAAATAGAAAAAACTAAAGAGACCATAAAATAGACAGGATACAATTGTGGAGTTCAAATATAGCAGGTCTTATCCTTTATACAGAAAACAAGTGTGGATCACTGATGGATTGGGACAGGGAGGCCTACTGGCATTCCCAGTCTTCCTAATTACTGTAAATAAGGATTGCTGCAGGAGTAACATGTGCCATTATTGTGGATTAGTATGCTTAGAAATGCAGTCTATACATCATAAAATAGAAGTGTGCTTATAAAAGGGTCGTGAATATATGAGAGACATATGGGAAGATTCAAAATCACAGTATCCACAGGGCCATATGCATGGACATAAAGTGTAATAGTCTGGAAACAAGCATTGCTAAACTAAACATTTGACTAAAGCAAATGTTGATTATAGTATCTACCATTTAACAGTAATCTGGATACTACACGTACAATAAACCCTACCAATTTAGAATAAAAAGGAAAGCACCTTTTATGGTCCATTATTGCTGCTTCAGTGACACTGATGGAGTTTTTTGGAAATGTGAGGATGGATATAATAGCTTTGTGCAGATTACTGAGCTCACATGAAATATCTTGACATCCTTAAAGGGAGATCTGGTTCCAGGACACGGGCCCCGTGTCATTATGATCCTCTATTCTTCAGCTCCCATTGACCTTGAGCATAATGTTGCTTCCCCAGCAGACTAATGTTGCCATTATCAACACACTGGCCAGCCAGCCATCTGCCTGCTCCACACAACACCCCCCCCCCCACCTCACAGAGATGCTTCCCAATGCTCACTTCATAATCATTACCAGCAAAATCCCAGCCAGTTCAAATAAACATCAGCTCCCACTATCCCACTCCTTGGCGTTAAAACCTAAGTGCTTCGTTAAGCTATGTAAATTGAGATAGACTGTCTTGAATAATGTCTGGCAGATAATGCTAAAAATCCATCATAATTTAGTAATTGGATATGGAGGAGGGCAACATTCATGTGCAATCATAAATAGTGAGTTGAAAAAAAGATTTTCTTTTTACCCTTGAAATGTAAGAACCATACCCTGGGCAATGTAAGAATCACAGCATGACCTCTGAGGAGGCCTTGTAAGTCTTACTAAACTGAAGAAACTGATCCCCACTGTATCCTGTAGGCAGGGTCCATATCAGTCCTCCAGCTCACAATAAGCTCTTATCATAGCAGAACAGACGCTCAGTCTCTGACCAAATCCTTCAGTGACAAATTGATATCTTAAATGAAAAAATATATATTATTACACTTTATCATATTAGTTCTACAGCACAATTCAGATTTACCAATATTGAACATTACTTCTATAGCTCATAGTCCTTGCAGTCCGATGACCAGTCCTGTACAATTAAATAGTGAGACTGGGTGAAGTACTTCCTTTTTCTAGTCTCCCCAAGAAGATTCTAGTAGAAATGTTGTGTATTTCATGGTAACTTGGGCCAGACTGTTATCAACACAGTTTTGCTGTAGATTAGTGACAACTGAAAGAGCCTTTACAAGACGTCCCATAAAAAGCCCCCCCACCTTGACACAAATAATGGTCCTTCTGAAAGATTAACAGCATGTGGTTTTGTGCAGAAATAACAGTAATTCCACTTGTTTTCACTATCCGAGCATGTAAATTGCCACGTGTAATTCACTAGGCGACTTGCTGAGGAAGTAAAAGGATAAAAAGCTTTTTTAAAGATGGAGTGGGTTTGCAAGGCCAATGCAGTCTGCTAAACGTGAGCTATGAAGGATGTTTGTCCTCTGGATCATGCTTTTAATTACAGGTATTAACATAGGTGTAAAATATCACTAAAACATCCTGTGTATTGTAAATACATAATGATGCATACCAAAAAATGCTTGTAATGTTTAGAAAACATTTTTTGCCCC
>NC_048409.1:353568-356007 GCF_013103735.1 Etheostoma cragini | reverse complement strand
CCCCCCCCCCCCCCCCCCCCTCCCCCCCCAGTGTCCACTGCGTGCTTTACACACAAGTCTAGCGGCCGTAAACTGATATTAGGGATAATATTGAAGATCTAGAGTTGTGTGGAAATGGAAATACTAATGTCACAGGCAAAGGAGACCGAAAGAACTGAGGAACAGGGAGACCAGGGCCAGTCTGGTGTAGAGTCTCAGGTAAGGACCACGGAGACCAGGGACAGTCAGGTGAGTCTCAGGTAAGGAAGAGGAAGACCAGGGACAGTCAGGTGAGTCCCAGGTAAGGACCAGGGAGACCAGGGACAGTCAGGTGAGTCCCAGGTAAGGACCAGGGAGACCAGGGACAGTCAGGAGTAGAGTATCAGGGAAGGACCAGGGAGACCAGGGACAGTCAGGTGAGTCTCAGGTAAGGACCAGGGAGACCAGGGACAGTCAGGTGAGTCCCAGGTAAGGACCAGGGAGACCAGGGACAGTCAGGAGTAGAGTCTCAGGGAAGGACCAGGGAGACCAGGGACAGTCAGGTGAGTCTCAGGTAAGGACCAGGGAGACCAGGGACAGTCAGGGGAGTCTCAGGTAAGGACCAGGGAGACCAGGGACAGTCAGGGGAGTCTCAAGTAAGTGTGTTGAGCTTAGTTCATATTTCTGGAGGTGTGTTGCTGTCAGGGTGAGCAGACGATCTTGGCTCAATAGTTTACATTGTGATCAGCTAATTTAACCAGTGTACAAAAGCATTGTATTTATTTTATATGGGGACACTTTTTCAAAATAAGTCATATTATGTTTCACGGTATTGTTGCGGCTGGATTGTAAACTTTAAAATAAATTAAAGAAGAATTTTTGGGTCAATACAGTCAGCTTTTTAACTGAAGGATAACGGTCCAGTCTCCATGCTCCACTAATGATAGTATTAAGGCTTTCCTCTGTGAACTCACATCCTCTACTACTATAATTGTGGTTGTATTATTTGTGTACCCTTCAAAAATTGCTCTTCAGAAATTAAGTATTCATTGTCCCCCCCAAATGTTAGATGAAATTTACGTCCATGTGTATTAGTGACACTGTGAAGGACCCCAATAATTCATCCAAAGCTTTTTCAAAGCTTTTTTGTCAAGAATAATCAAAACGTTCCCAACTGGAAAGAAAATCATCCAGCCACGTTCCTTTCATTCCATTAAAGATTCTGTCATCTTTCATATTGCCTGCCAGCCAGGACAAATATTTTGGAAGATTTTACGTGTAATCATTGCTCTGCACCCAAAGGTGAAGTGCAAAAAGCAGTGGAAGATGAAATTCACAATTTTTCAATATCCTCCTTTTCATTTTCAGAACTTTGTGTTGGGAGTCTGTTATCGTTGCCCTTAGAAGCCCGGGGTTGCCTTGTTTGTGTAAATGCTTTTGTCTTTGATTGACAGCTCATTCTAATGGGGCACTGGGTAGAATAATAATGCTATGTTGACAACACTGGTGCTACCTTTGAAATCATGGTAATGCCAACTGGCATTGCGGGTACACTCCTTGAACACCAGGGAATTGTCAAAATACCCACAGCTTGATCAGCTGAAGGTTTTCTTACTTTTATGCACACTCAGCAGCCACTTTAATGGCTACACCTTGCTTGTTCCAGGTTGGACCCGTTTTGCCTTCAGAACAGCCTTAATTCTTCAATGGCATAGATTCAACAAGTTGCTGGTGGTGCTCATGTTCAAGAAACCCGTTAGAGATGATTGGAGCTCTGTTCCATGCTGCGTTATCCTGCTGAAAGTAGAGGGAGGGGTCACTGGATATTTTTTTCAGGTCTTTTTCTGTAAACCCTAGTGATGGTTGTGTGTGTAGTAGATTAGCAGTATCTGAAATACTCAAACCAGACCGTCCGACACTAACAACGATGCTACATTCAAAGTCACATGAATCACCTTTATTCTCCGTTCTGATGCTCGGTTTAAACTTCAGCGGATCGTCCTGACCATCGCTACATGTCCTAAATGCATTGAATTTCTGTCATGTGATTGCCTTACACGATGTTTGCGTGAACTAACAATTAGCCTATAACAACGTCGTTTCACTTTGAGATTGCTCCTGTGCTGCAGAAAATTCCGCTGGATGTTTCTCATTTTTGGCCGGTAGTCCGTTGCCTTCCACATACTTTGTGTTGGTATTCTAACCTCTAGTGGATTTCTGAGGACTATGGTTACATGGTCCTCGGAAATAATAGTAATAATAATAATAGGGTAAATCCAGCAGCTAGCAAGACTGTCTGTCCAATCGGAAGCTCTTCCCAGGTGATGGCTGAGTGTGCAGCCTCCAACTGAGCTTGAAGACGTAGATGTGACGTGAGCAACCTGTCTGAAAGTTGGAAGTCTGCTGGTAGCCGTGCAAGAGAAATCTCAATCATTCCCAATCAGCAGAGACGGAGAGGTAGGTACATGTTAGGAGATAACA
>NC_048409.1:333470-353468 GCF_013103735.1 Etheostoma cragini | reverse complement strand
AACTAACATGCTAGTTAACATTAACATAGACATAGGCTAATTACTGCTAACTAACATGACAGTTAACATTAACATAGGAACAGGCTAATTACTGCTAACTAACATGCTAGGTAAAATTAACATAGGTATAGGCTAATTACTGCTAACTAACATGCTAGTTAAAATTAACATAGGCACAGGCTAATTACTGCTAACTAACATGCTAGTTAACATTAGTAATTAAACCTAAACAGCTGATGGAAGTCCAAACTGTTTGCGACCTTACCCTGTACTACACAGGGATTTATTACAAGGTAACAGAGGTTTTATACATTGTTGTGTTTTTTAGAAACAAACAACGGACAAATATCAGATAATCTAATAATTAAAGTTATTCACTGTCAAAGTGACATAAAAAAAGAATGGTGGTCAATGGGATGCTCATGGCAGGTGAGTGCTTCGGTGCCATAGAGAGGAGAGGCTTACCCCCTTGTATCTAACAGTTGAACAGGTGTACCTGTGAAAGGGGCTGCTGGGTCTATGTTCAAAACAGCACGTTTCAATTCTTTACTTTGTTAAGCTAATGAAGCTGAGCCTTCTGTAGCCCAGTGGGACTTATAGGTGCAACATTCACACACCATCCGTATTGCTGCCGAATCAGAGGGCTGTAGGATCATTTCAAGAGATATGTTTTGCCTAATCATATTTGATGAGATTAAACAGATCACTCACACTTCCACTTGTGACAGGGCCGACTGGAAGTTAGAAGGAGTCAAATGATCTGGAACAAAGAACATGAGCTTGTGTATCCCCTTGGATGCATCACCATGCCATTAGTCAGATGAATGTGTACAGTCAGATACAATTCCCTTGTTTGCTGCATGAGGGCTTCCACTTTGGGAGGCAGCGGCTCCGCTGTTTGAATCAGGCCACATGCAGGCCCGTGGATTGATGACTGAAGCAGGGCTACCCACTGTATTTTAAACTCATTCATCCACACTGACTCACATTCTCTGTGGTGCATCTTGAAATAGCCTGCCCTGGGATTGTCTGTCTGCCATTTGATTTATTCTATATTGTATTTTTAGATCTAATTAAAACAAATTTTTGTATATTGTTTGGCTAAATTTTGAATTGCGCAGGCCCAGGAGAGTACATAAAGGGGAGCCTTATCTTGGCTCTCTTGGGGGTGGGGGGGTACCTGTGGCATAAGGTATGCAATAAATAGAGCGCCATCTGTTTGGATTTGAGCACTTGAGATTCTTCCAAGTAACTCACCAGAGACTTAATTAAAGTTTGAATATTAGTGAGGGGGAGAATAATGTTCCTCCAATAGAATGACTGTTATAGGGACTCTTAACATAAGTTTGATTTGAACAGATTTTCTTCAGATTTTCTCTAGATCAAAAAAGACCTTTAAGGAAGATCTTTAAGGCTATTGTAAAACATTATTGATTTGTATTATTGATAATATTTCCAGCTATGATGATGTACGTTCACACTGCCAATAACATGTTGAATGTGGAAAAAGACGTGCTAGTGGCTAAATGGATAACTAGCTAGTTGATGAATGCCAGTATATTTTTGGGAAAGATGGAGTTCCACCCTTGTTGTTACCTTTCACCAGAAGCAACTACGGCTCACTTCTGTTGTAAGTAGAGCTGGAAACCTTAGTGTCTCCAAGATGTAACTGCACTTCAAACGTTCCTAACTGAATTTATGTTCATTCATTCGGAACATTGCTTTATTACTGTAAAGCATTATTATTACTTTATTACAACAACTGGATGGTCTCCAAACACTGTTGAGGAAAGTGAACAGTATTTAAGGAAGAATAATAAAAAAAACAATTATAACTACACATTTAATAAACATAATATTCTTTCACCCGTGTATTCTATTATAGACTTTTAAATTTCAAATAACAAACACTCAGTAATGCTAACAGAAAAATAATGTGTAAGCAGTGCATTGACAAACTGCTGTGTCTGCAGGACGCCAGCTGTCTGGATGTGGGTGGACATCAGGCGTTGGCATCAGTCTCATTATCACCAAGGCCCCGCCCCCCCCCCTCCGCTGGATATTTCTTCTTTTCTTAGTACTTATAGTAATGGCATAGGACCACATTAGGTTAACTTGCCCCTGGTTTAAAGTAGCCTCAGTAGCCCAACATATGCTTTGGCATGTATATATATATATATATATATATATATATATATATATATATATATATATATATATATATATATATATATATATATATATATATATATATATATATATATATATATATATATATATGTGTGTGTGTTGTTTAAACTGTACTTTTATCTTTTGCATCTATAATCATGTGCACAAATCACCTTGCAAGTGATGTTTGTGTTTGTTGCTTTAAAAATTCCCTATAGATTGTATTTTACATAAGATATTCTATTATTAAGTCGAGATTTTTCAAGTTTAACAAAATTGCATACAAATCCAAGCTGTCCAACACAACTCACTCCCAACCGGTCGCTCTGTAGGTAGTGGACGATTCTCAGAGGGCTCAGAGTTAGATGCTGAAGGCACACAGGGGCTCAAAGGAGACAGACTCCACTTGTTGTTGCTTAAATAATGCACTTATGGTTGTTTTTTAAGATTATTTTGGGGGGCTTTTTCCCTTTATTTATAGTGACAGTGGATAGACACGGAAGGTCGTAGAGATTTGATTTCAAACATAAAAATATCCTCAATAGGAATCTCTATTTGTATTAAAGCCCGTTGCAAAGTTAATCATACGTGAGGAGTGGCCATTGACTTATAGGGTTGGAGCTGCTAGAGTGCATAGAAAAGGAGAGGGAAGGACCAGGGGGAATGCTGAAGCTTGACTACTCCCAGAGCAGCATGCCAGCGGTCTTTATGATGCCAGCCAGTCAGCGTGATGCTGAGCCTCAGGGATTACTCCAGATAGACAGCTCCGTAAGACAACTGATTAAATAGTAGTGAGAAGAGTGAAAATGTTTAATTCAGCCATAGTTAGCATTCATGGGATGGACCGCCATACAAGGGTTCACCTTGAGGGGTCATCAGGGGAGAAGGTCCAGAATCCCAAAGAGCTGCCAGGCCAAGTTTCCACTTAGCACTTGGAAACACAACTGATTGTGATTTTAATTGCTTTGATTATCAAGTTTACTCTGGCTGAAATGAAAATGGTAATGCATCACATAGCAAAGGAACAGACTGATATGCTGGGAAAAGGAGTTCTGTTGTGCAGCTCTTGTGACATTGTGATAAATTTAACAGCGAAATCAATTCTGAACTTCAAGGGGTGGATATAAATGAATGCCTTCCTTATACATTCAATCCACTCTATGAATTACAGTTGACTTTAATATGTGTGCATGTTTTTTGGCATCTTACAAAAATAAAGTGAACAATTATGCACAAGATTGCTTGCGCTAGGAGGTTATGTTAAATTATAAATAAAATTATCTGCTTATGTGACTACATGTATTATATCTGTGTTTTCAACCAATGCTCCAAAATAAGAACTTGTGGAGGAGTACAGAGTACAAATGTTACATCTAGAAAGATATGGGAATGATTAATGCTTGTCCAGGAGTTTGTACAGTTTGAACTGTGGATTGTTTCTCTTGTTTGGAACCAGCTCAAAGTAGAACAAAAACTGTTCACGTTAGCTACAGAACACGGTGGGATCAAGCCACTGTGGGGCCCATCTTTTATCAGGACTGGGAAGATTCCTAAGCCTTAGTTTTGGAAATTTAAATTGTCAAAACCTTCTGTTCAGTGTTTACAGCTTCAAGTAATTTAAAACAATCCTATTTATATTAGCTTGGCTCTGTGAAAGATCACAGCTATAGAGACATGATGAAACCGCTGTGTTGAAATACATCACCATGACGTTGAAAACTAATTCAATTATATGCATCGTCAGTTCAATAGACCTACAGAATTGGGTTATTGTCTGAAATGATGAGAAAAAAAGAAAAATACCAGTAAATCATGTGTAAATGAAGTTTAATGTAAAAATGATTTTCACCAACAGTTGCCAAAATGGGCCTCAAGAACAAGGAATATGACTTCTGCAGTCATTTGCCAAGCTATTTATTCTGCATCAACTACAAATCCTATTTACTATGCATCTTAAAAGAAATTCCTATAGCAGTGGTAACACTTCATTTTAAAGTAATAATTAAAAGAATTATCATTTCAATAAATATCTATTAAGTCTCTATATATTGCAAAATGAGCTAACATAATGTGCCTGTGGCCCACTGATGAAAGCCCTTACTTAAGCAGCATTCCAGTACAAACTGGGCGTCAGTGGCAACATTCCCAGAAAACATCACAAGTTAGCATGACGTTGTCTATAACCCAGCCGCGGTTGGGCCGCCACAAAGAAAAGAGTGATGATTACAGATGATGAAAGAAGTGAAAGTGAAATCCAAAACCACACCTAGAAATACGGCCAATCGCCACAGGGAACAAAGCAGAGATCTCCGGGATGTAACGCCACGCCCCCGAGTCATTCACAGCAGCGTACAAACTAGTGTTTAATTCATCAAATTGTTTATAACACACTATGATGTAATTATAAGCATATATATGGTGTGTTTTGTTAATGTACGACCCTTGCCAGCAATTTTCCCTTATCCTAAGAAGACATGTTTTATATTGTTAATTGTATTTGACTATAATCTAATTCATTATCTGTTTTAACAGCAGCCTCCACTTATGACTGTCCACAGGAATGTTATAGGTTTTATTTACAATACATTAATAAACAGTTCAATCTGCTACATAATGTGTTGGAAGCCATTATTTCAATGTTTGTATAATACTCATAATAATAAACAGGGGTACTTAAGAGCAGCACGGTGGCTCACTAGTTAGCACTGCAGCATCCCAGCAAGAAGGTTGAGGGTTTAAATCCAGGTCGTTCCGGGCCTTTCTGTGGGGAGTTTGTATGTTTCCCACCATCAAAAAAACACGTACTAGGTTCTCCGGTCGGGGCCCTGGATCAAGGTACTGGCTCAGATCTGGAGTTGGTCCCCAGGCGCTGTGATTGGCTGCCCTCTACTCGCTTGAGGGAGGGGTTAAAGAATGAATTTCGCTACATGTATGTGTATGTGACAATAAAATACCTTTAAATTAGAGTGTTTCCAAAAAGTTCAAAGGTTTTTGAAGTCCAACCCATATATGTAGATTGCATAGATTGCTGCATTTGATCATAAAACAAACTATGCAGCATGTCATGCTCTAGAGGGGGAACCATACCAAAACTGTACAGCATTTTGCTTATTATGCTGTATAGGTTGGCTCATTGAATCAAGGATACATGTTTGAGATTTGATCGATAGGCACACCATCAAACATGGAGTGTGAACACTGTAAAGTCAATACGGATAATGAGTTTCATGATGAAAACCAGGAGATTCCAGAAATGTTGTCAGTAGGATACAGGTGGATTGATTTAAAAGCTGACTCAGATGGTTTTTTTCCTCAATCCTTTCATGACTCAGCTCCTCAATGTCACCCTAGTTATTTAACAAGCAATAAATGTACGCAATGGTCTCACCAAGAGTCTTAGGCATTTAGGTACGCTCCCATTGCCCGCTTTGATTTATTGTAAAAATATGAATATGTCACATAACAATTAAACGCTGTGAGGCAGGAAAGTGGAAGGAAATTAATACCACCATTGTCCCAACCTTGACTACCTTGTCCCTGCAGCATAGGGCTAATGATGCTAGATTTGCTGAGACCCCTGATCAGAGGAAAGGGGAAAGCACCCCAGAGATTTCCGAACACTCCAAGCATAACCATTATCTGCTGAGCCATCTTATTGACATGTAGTCCGAACTCATAGTGCCTACGTTGGATAATCATCAGACAGTAGGTGGCTTCTATATAGTTCTATTACAATGATTGTTCTTAGCATACACCTCTGGTGCAACCCAGACACATCATCAGTGATGTATCCTGTGTTCTTTGGGTGTTTGGGGTCTCACTACATCATACACCCCCGCCCGGGCGACCCCGCCAGCGTTGATCGGGGCCTGGCTTGTGTCTGAGTAGCATCTACGATCCACAAATCGCCCCGCTTCATCCACAGCTTTTTGGCGGGATATGTGTTGTTGACGGCTTTATGATGTGCAGTCCCTTCACTCCAAGCATCTCGAGGGTCCTGATGAGTGACTGGCCAACGAATCCTCTACACCCGACCACAATGGGATTGCACCGGGTCCTCCACCCCCTGCTCGGCATCCGCCTGCCAGCTCCTTGTGCTTGGCCCTCTTCCTCTCGAAAGCCTCCTCCATCCGGTCTTCCCAGGGAACAGTCAACTCCAGCGGGACCACTTGCCTTGTTATTTCTGACACCAGGACAATGTCTGGCCAAACAATCAGTGTTGTACAATATATCCAGTCTGTGAAAAAAAGGTTCTGTATTCCAGAAACTAAAGAAAATAATGACTCAGGTTAGAGTTCTGACTCTCAGCTGTTTTTATGGATAATGCTTTGTATGTGTATTAGCTGTTCGCTGTAGAACTCTCAGCCCTTTCAGGGTTTCACCCGGGAACTTGCATAGTGAATGTGTTGAGCCCCCCATCCATCCTGACCTTGCACTAGATGAGCCTGAATAATACAACCTAAAATACTCACATTTGTTATGTAAAATTGTGCCTCTGTCTTTCCCTGAAGGTTAATGTTTTCTTTAATAAATGTATAACTTCTTACGGAATGCACTGTATTTCCATCAAGTAACCGGATGGATGGAGATTCCAGAAGCTGGCGGTCAGTTACAGAAACAAAGAAGAAGATCTCGCTGATTAGGAGTGGTCTACACTTGACCTGTTGTGGTGTATTGACCAGAGGTAGTGATAAGGATTTACACCACTGCTGTAGCTGCAGTACAGGTCAATAACACTGCTCTATTGCCTAAGATCAGTAGACAATGGAGTAAAAGGTACTAGAAACAACATGGTTCCATCTGGCAGCTACATATCCACAATGACCCTCTCCTGGAGGGAGCAGGTGGCTAAAGGTTTGTTAAAAACTAAAGGTGAGCGTTCCTCTGAAGCGCTGGCTCCGACTCTGTGGAACGCCCTTCCTATTGTCCTACCTTCTGCAGGCTCTCTTTTCTATTTCCATCGGGATTTTTGTTATTTTTGCTTGCTTGTTTTCTGTTGGATCCTCCTGTATTTTGATAAATCTTACCACGTTGTGACTTTGTCTGTAAAAGGTGCTATATCAAAGAAAACATATATTATTAGTATTATTATTAGTATTATTATTATCAAGACACGTATTCATCATGGCTTCAGTTAGAACGAAATCTAGGATCATCTGCTGGAACATCACTAGTGCTGCTCATCAGTTCACCTACCCAAGGAATGGAGGACATTGTCATTGTGCACCAGTGGGCAAACGAGCACTACAAGGTTTTCTAGTGAGGCATAAGTCCAACATTCCTCGACTAATTTCCTGGGAATTGGCACTTTGGCATCTTCAAGTAAATCTTAAGGGTTGCGTAGTCTGTCTTCTGTTGTACTGTCATGGCAGAAAGAAACCAAAGACAAAAGCAATGATGCATTTTGAAAGTCATGTGCATGGAATGAGTCAAATGAACAATGTGCAGAAGAAACAATCCTGTCGTTATTATACAGAGCTTTTACAACTGATTCCTTCCAAACGTTGGCAAGTCATACTCCATTGGTCATTAATTATTCAGAGCTATTATGAAATGATGTAAATCATTCCTTCAATCATGGCAGCTGATATTTAAATGTAGAAAAGACGTATTCTTTGTGATTCCTGTCAGTTTACTTGATGATGGCAGAGAAACTGCTTGACGAATATATTTCTTTTATTCAGTATTGCATACTATAGTATATACAACTGTTAATTAATTCATAATTTGATTCATTTGTGTGCGCTTTATAAACCTTTAATGCTTGTGTTTGATATATCTTTGGTTAATATTAGATATTTAAGGAAGTCCATGTAATATTGAGTAGATGCTCTGTTTAACCACCACCAAGCTACAGAGATGAACATGTACATACATGCACAATTTCTTTATTAACAGAAAAGCCAGTTTAAGATGCATTAACCCTGCTTATTTAGAGGAGAGAAGACTGTTAGCCATAAACACTACATTCAAGATAAAGGCATCAGCTGATGGATTTAGACCTTGCTGTAAAAAATGCTAACTGAGAAAAGGATCTAGGACCCAGGAACACAGGATCATGGGTTGTAAGAGGTCGCCCATCCTAATTTAGAGTTAAAATCCTGGGGGTCGAGCCACGGTCGTGGATGCACCGTCTCCATACACAAACTGAACAAGTAAGTTAGAGGTCTGCCTCTCTGAGGGCGAAATGAGATTATTCTTTTTAAATCATAGTATTCATATTTGATCCAAACAACGACTACATTTTTTAAACCAAATTATTGTTGCACTTTTGCTTACTTTCAAGGTCTTTGGGGTGCTAGGTTCAAACACGTTAACATCCAGAAATCCCAGTTAACAGCTAAGGAGGCTTTGTTTCCAACTTTGATTTTATAATGCTGCCATCTGCTGGCCAATGTGAGCCAGAGTGAATTCCACCCAAGGCCTGCGACTGCTGAACTAGCTTTGTCTCACGTGTGTGGGGGGGATTTCCTGTCATCATATAACTCGATGCGGAGCTGGACGTCCCCACCAGGTACCACACACCTGAAAAGAACCATCTGCTGATTTATAGTAGTTTATGCATGGCATTAGGCCTTCGGGCAACAAACTCCTTTTTATTGTATTCTATTCATTCATGGGTGTATGTATGTGTTAGATAAATAGTGTTGTAGATGTTAGGGCTGCTTCGATTATGGAAAGAAATATAATCACGATTATTTTGGTCAATATTGAAATCACGATAATTTAACACGATTACTCGTGGACTTCTGGAAAGATGTTGCAATTATTGAACTTAAACTGTGGAAAAAGTTACATGAATCAACAGTAAAAAATAAAAAAAACACATCCAACTGTGAAAGTTTCCCGAATACTTTTCCTATTTAACTTTATTTTTTTCATTCAAAACACAAGAGAAAATAAGATTTCACACAAAACGTATGGGCTAAATGTTTTTCTTGATTATTGTGTTTTTGGGATCATTGGAAGCAGAAATCCTAATCACCATTCAGTTTGGATTAATTGCACAGCTCTAGTAGAAGTCTGGTTCAATGTCTGTGTCGATATGCCTGTTCTGTACTACACCTTGCCTCTTAACTTTTAACATGGTGAACTCTGAAGTGCCCCCCCAGGGATCAAAGTCCTGAGGAGATGACCTTCAGCCGTCTTTCTCCAACACTACGACAGCCTTTGCTTTATGGTCTTGTGATGATGTATGTGTGTTTGTGGCAACAATGATTTGATAAGAGACTTTAAAAGTCACAGCATAGTGCTTCCTGTTAGGAGTGCTCTTTGCTAATAAAATCACATATATAATAGCCATATACTTATATGGTAACCTTCCACCAAACCCCAGAGGCCACATAAAAATCTACATGGATGTTTGTACCCAGACCCACATCAGTCTTGGCAGGGTTCCAAATAGGATCCATGTTCAATAACAACAACACGTTTAATTACCACAATAATGCACAATCTAAGAACAAATTGTTCAAAGAAAATTGGAGAGAGACTTTCCACGGTTATGCTATCTATCAGCGGAAAATAAACAGATTTCATGAACAGATATCTAGCATATTGTTGCCTATGTTGTCCAATTATTAATGCGGTATCAGTCCTAAAATCCTATAATAGCCTTGTAGTAATACACAGTGGGGCCGTTTGAGGAAAGAAACACCTAGGGCAAGGTGTGATCCTTGCAGAGGTATTAAAATTGCATTAATAACTGAAGTCCTTGAGAATACTCTCAGATAAACATCTTTTTAATGCTTCTTTTTGAAAAACATGCCCATTAGCTAAAAAAACAAAAAAGTTTCAGTTTCTCAAAATTGCAGAAGTGTTCTTTTGGCTTGTTATCCCAGTGAAGTCCCAGGGTGACGGCTGAGCAACAGCCATGCAAAGGTTGTTCAGTTATTGCACTTTTTGTGATGCTCACAATCCATTCGTGTGCTTGTATGTGAAACAAAGGAAACTTAAACAGTAATGACTGCATTTCTTTTTTAAGTTAATGCTTATTTTCAGGAGAAGAGACTTTAATGACAAGGCAGCTTTATTTATTCTCTTGGTCTGACCACTACCTCCCTTTAATGCCAAAATACATCTGAAAGACGTCACAACAGCCTTTCTCATTTAAGAACTGGTAGAGCTGCCCCAGGTCCATGTGATTACCTCTGTTCCCATGGGGGTCAAACGTCGCCTCTTCAAAGCCTGTGAATTTGCGTAGGGAGTCTACGCTGTCCTTTACCTGACGATCAAGGGGAATATCCTCTCTATGTCGAATCAGGATCTTCTTCCATGTCAGGACCTTCACTCTGTGAAATAGGGGACAGAGTTTGGAAAAGAGTTTGGAAAATAATCAACCAGGGACCTCGGCAGCAGGCGTCTGGCTGTGACATCAGCTGCTAAAAACTACATCGCTCAAGATACCTGGACCAGAACTCCTCGCAGGCAGAATGAGGACCTTCCACACACACGATACCAGGCTTCCCGGGCATGCTAAATCCTGACAGGCCCAGCTCCTTGGACCACTCCAAGATGTTCTTCCTCTTTGTCTTGTTGTAGATGTGATGACTGTAAATCCACAGTCGGCTGAACACTTCCTGTGGCCGTGGAGAGGAAGACTCCTTCTTAGGAGCCGGTGCTGCTGATAGGCTATTGTTGATGAAGAGCTGCAGGTTGTCTTTCAGCCAGTCCACAGCTGAGAGCACGCACACTTCCCCCTGGCAGTTTTCCATGAGGTATGCATTGAGCTCTGTGCGGATCTGTGTCTGCTGGGCCCTGCTGAGACCGGCACACCTAGGGCAAGCATAAAACATGCTTCAGCGAACAGTCAAGTTTCTATCCTTGGAATAGAACTCTTTAAAAAGCTAAGCACAAAATAACTATAACAGATCTTCAGGAGGTTGATCTGCCCGCTTATCAATAAGAAGGACTACTCCTCTACTACAAGATCTTCTGAAAGAAACTGACAAGATGTGTTCCTTACTGCTCCTGCAGTATGTTGCATCGGGATGGATTTCCATATACTCTACATATGCACTCTTCTCTGACAGATCTCTACGCAAAATGTCTAATTTAAGTTTCCTTATCTTAATTATTAAAATTTGATTTTAGGATTTGTTTATCAACAGAGATTGATAAGTGTCACCATATCCCTTTAGCAAACGTTACTGCTTAATAACTCCATAAAGTGATCACATACAGCCTGCAAGCTAATAATGAGCAGATAGCATCCCATTAGTAATGGGATGCTATCTAGCTTCAACCATGCAGATTTCTCATCTTCTAATACATTCATAACAGTAGAAAATAACCTCAGTCACAACCTCGTGTCTCTGTGTCAACAGTCGGTTGATCATCTATGCAATTTTCAATCATTTCATTTTCACATTAGACTACCACATAAATTACACAGTGTTTAGTGGCTCTTTGCCGTTCGGGCTTCGCAGGTTTATGGAATGAAAGCTTTCTCTGATAGAATAGCAAAGCTGAAATGTGTGAGCATGAGTTATGAATGTCTACTTGATAATAAAGTTTTTTACATGAAATGTTACAATATTGTAAATTCAAATTGCAGGAGCTGATTTGACTTTTCATTTCACATTCTTGCATGACCTCTAAATGGTCCAACCGTCTTTGTTTCAGCCTGTACATTGATTAAACACCGATCATAGTCTCTACCACAGACTGTGTATAAAGTCAGTAGTGATCGATCAATCAAATATTGGGCCGATATTTGCGTTTTTATGTGCGTCGCATCGGCCGGAAATCTGCGGCCAGTATCGGTCCTCGGCTAAGGCTGATGGGAAGGAAATAAATCGGTATCGGCCTAAAAAAATCCATATCAGTCGATCCTTAAAAGTCATGTACTATATTTACAGGCCCTCCCTCACATTACATTATATTGTAGACCATAAAAACGGATTATGAATATTATGTTGCGGTTTTGTAAGATAATGTTTTCCAAAATAACAATTGTGTACACATTTGATCAGAATTCGTAGTGGAGCCCGTGGCTTACCGGACTGTTATCTCTGGTAACACACTGGGATACTGGGATGGAAAAGCACATGACAGGACCACATCCATCTGAAAGAAAAGCAAACGGAGGTTCAGGGTTAGGGTTAGGGTTAGGGTTAACCCCGACGACCTAGGCCACCGTGCTGTTCGGTTACCCTGTCCATGGCTGCAGAGTCCAGCTTCAGTTTGATGAGGAAGTCAGGTGTTGAAGTAGGAGGGGGGGGGGGGCTGTCTGCTGAGGCTGAGCCCTCCACATAGGCCCTGAGCTCCGCTAGTGCCAGCTGGTCTGGGATCTGGAGCTCGTCGTGGCGGGGAAACATGCTGGTCAGCAGCTCGAGCTCAGCGAGCTGCCACTCAGCGCGCTGCAGCGCGGACATGGGAGCGGGAAGCCCGGGTCGGCTCTAACACACCGGAACCACTCCTTCTGTCCCCTCACTCAACGACGTGAGTCTGGTCAAGCGTATATCATGAATATGGACGCTATACGTGTATGTAGCTTACACAGATGAGATGAACCAGCAGGGTAACAACTCCTAGTCCCGTGACGTTACCGTCCTAACGGAGCTAGTAGGAGCGTTGTTTCTACTCGGACTGTTTCAAGCGACGCACACAGGAAACACACGTGACGTTACCGAGCAGCAGCACAGCGGTCCCCCATCACTTTGTTCCTCTGTTGTCTGCTTTTCTGCCAAATCCCCCTTTCTTATCCGACGGCTCGCGCTTTTTAACACGTGTAACCCGTTAATGAGCCAACCCCGTTAACCCCGCCCGGGTGACGGAATCATCCACATGAAGGAAAGGAAACCGAAAGCTTGAAGGTTTGAGGCTCCGTTTGAGACAGTAAGTGGACCTGACCCCATACGGGATTAACAGTCCAGCCCTGACCCCGAGGAGGGTCATGAAGTTGAACGTTACATTACACGTGTTTTCCTCCGGCACTGAATGCACCATGGTTATGTAATGTAGCTGTTAGCCATGTCTTCAGGTTACTACAGGTAACCACGGGGGACCACAGGGGACCACGGGGTCTGCTTTTCATTCAGTCTTGTAATTGTGCTTAACGTCAGGTGAACATGGGAAAGAAAAGGGGGACGGACAAGAGCAATAGAGAGGAGGATGACATCGAACTGACCGGTAAGACATTTATCATCATCTTCATGACATAAAACAACCTGTAGAAGGCCTACTAGTTCCGTGTGTGTGTGTGTGTGTGTGTGTGTGTGTGTGTGTGTGTGTGTGTGTGTGTGTGTGTGTGTGTGTGTGTGTGTGTGTGTGTGTGTGTGTGTGTGTGTGTGTGTGTGTGTGTGTGTGTGTGTGTGTGTGTGTGTTTGTGTGTGTGTGTGTGTGTGCCCCTGTGCGTGTGTGTGCGCGCCTGTGTGTGTGTGTGTGTGTGTGTGTGTGTGTGTGT
The DNA here is from genome assembly GCF_013103735.1 of Etheostoma cragini. Lineage (NCBI taxonomy): Eukaryota > Metazoa > Chordata > Actinopteri > Perciformes > Percidae > Etheostoma > Etheostoma cragini. Next base: position 339,892 of record NC_048409.1, on the reverse strand, counting down.
GTGTGTGTGTGTTATCTGTATAGGTCCATCCTGCAGGCATATTAAGAAGGGGACAGACCAAACTCTTCTAAAGAAACTCTCCGGGAACTCTGATTGGACGAGTTGCCAGGATTGTGAGCATGAAGAAAGTGAAGAGCATCTCAGCACCGCCGCGGCCCGGGACTCTGAAGAGGAAAAAGAAACAGCACCCATATGGATGTGCTTAAAATGTGGCCATAGAGTGGGTTTATTCAACCAATTTACTACTCAGATTTGGGCAGCGTATGAAGTGACATTTTGCTAAAGGAGCAGATGCATCTTTTCTACTCTTTTCTCTAGGGATGTGGACGCAACTCTGAGAACCAGCATGCCATCAAACATTCTGAGACTCCTCGGTCGGATCCGCATTGCCTCGTGATCAGTCTGGACAACTGGAGTGTGTGGTGAGTATGTTGCTGTGGGGTGTTAAAGGAACACACTGACTAATTGGGACTTTAGCTTATTCACCGTGTCCCCAGAGTTAGATAAGTCCATACATACCCTCCTCATCTCCGTGCTGCTGTAACTCTGTCTGACGCCCCCAGCATTAGCTTAGCTTAGCATAGATCCTGCAGGGAACTGGTTCCAACTAGCTACTGCTCCCAATAAGTGAGAAAATAACGCCCACATGTTCCTATTTACATGTTGGGATTTGTATAGTCAAAGGGTGTAAAATTAACAAGGTCACATGAGACAGCCATATTCTAACCGTATACTAAATGGGAACTATATTCTCAGAAAGGCCAAGCACTGCTACTGCTGCTACTTGGGCGGAGTGATTTGCTCGCAGCAGGTGAGAGGCCCCGTGGTGAGGGGCAGAGAGTTCACCTGGAGTCTAACTCTGGGGACATAGTGAATAAGCTTTGTCCCAATAAGTCAGTGTGTTCCCTTAATCACGTAGGCCTGAGTTGTCCTTGTAGTGCCGAGTTACCGGTTCTTTTGTTCATGTGTTGCCATACTTGCAGGTGTTACATATGTGATGATGAAGTCCAGTACTCCAGAACGGGACATTTGGCTCAGCTGGTGACCAATCTAAAAAAGCAAACCTCCGCAGATCCCGTAAAGAGACCGCAGAAAAGTAGGTCCCATCTGAAAGTTTAACATTGCTGCGTTTTGGTTTTATTGTGTGGTCAAACTGTATTATTGGAATGCCATGTCCACTCTGTCGTGTTTGGTTATTTTAGGAGTGAAGGAGGAAGACAGCTTGTTGGAAGTTGATCAAAAGACAGACACTGTAAAAGCAGAGAAAAGTGAGGACACAGAAAACAAGGACCACCAAAAGAAAAATGCCAAGGAGGAGAGTGTTGGGAAATCCCAAAAGTCTGGCCCACCTGAAGACAATGGTGGTTTTTCAGTGAAGGGGCTGAGCAACCTGGGAAACACATGTTTCTTTAATGCAGTCATTCAGGTAATTCAGATTCCGATTGGGCTTTATTGGATGTCAGTCTTGAGTTAGAATGACTTTTGGACTTGTTTTTAAATGCTGATATGGTCTTTTCCAGAATCTCTCTCAAACACAGCTCTTAAGACAGACTCTGAACGAAGTGACCAAAGAGAAAATGAGTGTAAACATTAAACCTGTTGCCTCATCAGACCTGGTGGGTGGCTGTTGTGCTTAAAATGTATGTTGTTAACTGTGAAGATGGTAGATTTATCCTGGTTTATATACACTGTTTATTACTTTTTTTTCCCATATGATTGCAGGAGCCTATCATAATGCAGTTAAACCAGCCTGGATCCCTTACTTTGTCTATGTGTCAACTACTCAATGAGATCCAGGAAACCAAGAAGGGTGTGGTAACACCACGGGAGTTGTTCACACAAGTTTGTAAAAAGTGAGTGCAACGACAAGTTGAGGTGGAATTAAGGTGCCTTACTTCCTAGCGTCTCTGTAATAAGTGTTGTTGATTGTGTCGTCCCCTTTCTGCAGGGCTGCCAGGTTCAAAGGATTTCAGCAGCAAGATAGCCAGGAGCTGCTGCGCTACCTTCTGGATGGGATGCGAGCAGAGGAGATCAAAGTACACATACGGTTTTAATCAAATCTCCACACATCTCACTAGTGAATGTTCATCACTTGGAATTCAATTCAATTTTATTTATAGTATCAATTCAGAACAAAAGTCATCTCAAGACACTTTACAGATAGAGTAGGTCTAGACCACACTCTATAATTTAAAAACACCCAACAGTTCCAGTAATTCCCCCAAGAGCAAGCATTTAGTTTGACAGTGGCGAGGAACCGAAAACTTCCTGGGACAGACCCAGGTTCTTGGTAGGCGGAGTCTGACGGGGCCTGATTGGGTATTTATACTCACATATAAAGATAATGAAACTGACTAGAAATAGTAGTATAGTATCGTTCATGGCGTAAATGTGGACTGTGTAGCTGTCCTGGTGGCTTTGAGTAATGTGGCAGTATATAGTATTAGCAGAGCAGTACTGCAGTGAATGCAGGAGAGGCTAGTGAATGAAGTCGAGATGAATGTTTATTACAACAGATGATATGGGATACTTAAGTGTTGGAAGAGAGTCTTCGGCACTTAGACTCTAGAGGGAGATTTGTAATCAAGGGGCGTCTGCCCTGATCAGCGGCGAGATAAATCCCCCCCCCCATGGAGTCCAGACACTGGTGGGGGGTGCTAATGGAGCCAAAGAATCTGCAAAGACTGGTGGTGATGGGAAAGGTGGAGGAACCATTTGCACTGAAATGACTGTTGACAGCAACAGAGAGAACAGATTTAAACAGCGTAACGTAAGGCAGAGGGAATCTTATCTACCAGAGGCCGCAGCAGGGGGATAGGTTTAACAATGTAGGCGTGTCACTGAGCTATTGGATAGATTTGAACAGCTGATGAGATAATTGACAGCCCCAGACAGGACAACATAGAAGAAGAAGTGAGTTTGTGAGAGGATTGAATGTGGATGTGTGAGAATGAAAAGTATTTTCTTTCTGACTGAACTCACGCTATAGCTTCATTGCACTGTGCACTTAGATTTTATATTCCAGGTTCATTGGCACTAAGTCATTCATATTCTAAAGGAAGTCACAAATTCAGGACACGTTATGTGTGAACTGCAAAGAATCATGGCTTAATAACATTTTTCTCTCAAATATAATGACCTGAGGGATTTTGCTCTCCCAGAACCATTCTCTGATAGGTTGGTTCATTTTTAACAGAGCGGAGCTTTAATAATCAGAATGTTAAGAGGCTGAAATTATTGTGATTCTGCGAAAAGCTCCTACTTGTGCCTTACCAAAACGTTATTCTTATAGTTCACATTTGAAGATTGCGTTTGTCTCTACAGAGAGCAAGCTCAGGGATCATGGAGGCATTGAAAGGATCTAGACAAATCTCAGATGGAGAGCAGCTGAAAACATTGGTTAAAGGTAAGTAACTGGGCTAGAAATGAAATACCTTGCAGTCAATATCATACCAAGAACAAAAACCTAACTTTGTTGCATCCTACTATAGTATACAATCTCGGCGCACCTAATATTTAAATGTTGCCCTCTGACAATGATGTTCTGATTTCAGAGTATGAGAAAAATGGTTTTCCAAAAAACTTTGTTGACCAAGTTTTTGGTGGGGAAACCACCAGCACCATAATGTGTCAGCAGTGCAAAACGGTATGTAGTGTGGACAATAGTGTGAGATAAGCTGTCAGTGTCATGTCAGTGGTCAAGTTAAATGGCCCCTACTCTGCCCTTGCAGGTGTCTGTAGTCACAGAGATGTTTTTGGATCTTTCCCTTCCTGTTTCTGACGAGGTAAAGCCCAGAAAAGTGTTTTTTGACAATTTGTTGAGCGACTATTTGTTCATGTTTAAAACGTTACACGCATGTGACTACATCTTACAGGCATTCAGAAAGAAGAACCAGAAAAAATCTGTTCACAACACCAGTGAGTCAAGCCAGGAGGGCAGGACCAGCCCTGCTTTGACCAAACGGATTGACTACATTCCAACCGGGTCCAGCAGCAAGTACCAGCAGAAGAAAGCCAAGAAGCAGGCAAAGAAGCAGGCAAAGGTACCTTACTAAGTGTATACAGATGAAGCTTTTCTTTTGCCTTAAACCATCTTTTTGATGGAGAAGTGTTGAGTCATTGTGCAGAATAAAGGAAATTGGTTGTATTGTTTCCATATCGTGGCTTCCAGCATCAAAAGAGGCAGCAGAAGATTGAGGGCAGAGTCACTTTGGACAGTCTCTCATCTCCGAGCCACACCGAGAGCGAACCGACTGATTCTGCTGCAGATGACAAGGACCATGACCAGGACACGCGTGAAGAAGCCTCACTGAGGGAAGGAAATCCTGCACGAGCCAGTGTGTCTGAACAAGACCAGAAGAACAGTGACATGGTCCAGGATGAGAAGGAAAACGAAGAGGATGAAGATTCAGTGACCGACTGCGACTCATCAGCTACATCATCCGTCAACAACCGCTTTACCGTCTTATCAGAGGAGCAGCACTCGAAGGAGAGCGTCTTCGACGATGACAACATATCTGACATGGATCAGGAAGGAGAAGAGGACACGCGGCTGGTGAGTGAAATGGAGAAAGTAACCCTGGATGACGCCTTCATAGAAGAGCCTGATGCCGTGGAGCAAAGAATGGAGATTGAAGATGAGCCACTGGAAGCTAAAGAGTACACTGTAGTAAGTCAGGACCCGGAGCTGGCCTTCCAAACACTGGCTACCAGGACAGCCCCTGAGAAGCAGGAGTGTTCAGTCCAGTCATGCCTTTTTCACTTCACAGAAGTAGAAACCCTCACACAGAACAACAGCCTGCTGTGTGTCACTTGCACTAAACGGCAGTCAAACAAAGACAAAGCCGGAGGTATGTGGGATTTTTCTCACTGACATGTTTTTTGTGTCGTAAAATATCACAAATCCAGTAGTTCTAACAAGGCAGGAAGCCAATTCAATTTTGTATATTTAGTCTTTCTTTCTTAGGTTTTTCTGCTTCTTGTTCTTTAAACAAAGCAAACCTTTCCATTTGGGCATCAGTGAAGTTCATTGTCTTTATTTGTGCTTTGTTCAGAATCCAAGAAGAATGTCTACACTGATGCTTTGAAGCAAATGTTGATCTCTTCCCCCCCACCAGTGCTTACCCTTCATTTGAAGAGATTCCAACAGGTAAGACACCTTTGATCCACTCAGTGGATCTGTTTTTATTCCCACAGCTGTGATCAACTATTTGAAGAGCATGACACGTTGTTGTTTTTGTTTAGATCATTTTTTGTCTTTGTAAGGCACTGAAACACTTCCTTTTAAGGAATCCCTTTTGTTGTTTCCTCTAGAATGGATACAGCATTTGTAAGGTGAACAGACATGTCCAATTCCCCCTGATTCTGGATCTAGCTCCTTTTTGTGTGGTTAAATGTGAGGTAAGTATTGGGATCAACAGCCTTTATTAAATGTTATACCATGGTCTGGGTGAATACTCGATTGTGATTGGCTGCAGGGTGTCCATGAAAAAGTGATGTAGGACACCTACTAAAGGAGTTCTGGTGGAACTGACTGTTTACTGTTTGAAATGAATGTGCTACGTTAAAACAAAAAGGAAATATGGATGTGTTATTTCCAACTCGTCCTCTGAACACCACAGGATGGTGCTAACACACACGCTCCAGGAAGTATACTGCCCCTCTGAACCCAATGACGTTAGCTCACATCCTGTTAACTGTTCGGGTCTCTACTCCCGGCTGCGGCCGACATCATCAACGTTACACAGATCGTGGCTCAAATAGTTCGTAAATGTCCTTATATTGTTTTTGGGACAATGACGTGTCTGATAGCTAGCTTCTCTTGTTGTTCAATATACTGTCAGGTTTTTTTACTGATAGCCAACTGTACACAATGATATTGACTAGCATAGCGTTAGCTTTTTGGCTCATAGCTGAGCGGACTATAAATATCTCCCGTTGCTAAGGGAGGCAAGTCGTATCTAAGGTCCTTCCTATTTCCTGGAGGAGTGAACAACGTTTGCATTGCATAAGAACCTCATATCTAACATAGTTAGGATAGATAAAGTTATTGTTTGGAAAAACTTTAGATTTCAATTGGAAAACAAATTAAAATATAAAGTAATGTTTTAGAAATATGTTTTTCTGCAAGTGACCAGCATGGTATAAGCGGGGTAATGCCCTTCGAGGTGTCCATTATCAGGTGATGATGGATTGCTGTGTGTCGGACAGTTCACGCCTCTGTCGCCTCCCCGGCGTCCATTACCACCTAACAATGGACACCTCGTCGGGCACTAACCATTAATACACTCAAAGGCCTTGGTTTAAATGTTAGAACGCGACCGATAAAGGATTTTTGAGGCCGATATTGATACAAATATTTGGTTTTATATATATATATCTATGTATGTATGTATGTATGTATGTATGTATGTATGTATGTA